>NC_086447.1:363292477-363592477 GCF_028390025.1 Pseudophryne corroboree
CCTCCTCATTCAACATGTCGACACAGCCGTACCGACACACCGCAGACACACAGGGAATGCTCTAAACGAGGACAGGACCCACAAAAGCCCTTTGGGGGGACAGAGTGAGAGTATGCCAGCACACACCAGAGCGCTATATAATGCAGGGACTAACTGAGTTATGTCCCCTATAGCTGCTGTTTCTATATAATGTATACTGCGCCTAAATTTAGTGCCCCCCCCTCTCTTTTTTAACCCTTTTCTGTTGTAGACTGCAGGGGAGAGCTAGGGAGCTTCCTTCCAGCGGAGCTGTGAGGGAAAAATGGCGCCAGTGTGCTGAGGGAGATAGCTCCGCCCCTTTTCCGCTGCCTATTCTCCCGCTTTTTTATGGAATCTGGCAGGGGTATTTACCTCATATACCTCAGAGGTATTTTTGCCAGCCAAGGTGTTTTTATTGCTGCCTCAGGGCGCCCCCCCCCCAGCGCCCTGCACCCTCAGTGACCGGAGTGTGAAGTGTGTGAGAGGAGCAATGGCGCACAGCTGCAGTGCTGTGCGCTACCTTGGTGAAGACTGATGTCTTCATGCCGCCGATTTTCCGGACCATCTTCTTGCTTCTGGCTCTGTAAGGGGGACGGCGGCGCGGCTCCGGGACCGAACATCAAGGCTGGGCCTGCGGTCGATCCCTCTGGAGCTAATGGTGTCCAGTAGCCTAAGAAGCCCAATACGGCTGCAAGCAGGCGAGTTCGCTTCTTCTCCCCTTAGTCCCTCGCTGCAGTGAGCCTGTTGCCAGCAGGTCTCACTGAAAATAAAAAACCTAAGTCTATCTTTCTTTCTAAGAGCTCAGGAGAGCCCCTAGTGTGCATCCAACCTCGGCCGGGCACAAAATCTAACTGGAGGAGGGTCATAGTGGGAGGAGCCAGTGCACACCAGGTAGTCATAAATCTTTCTAGAGTGCCCAGCCTCCTTCGGAGCCCGCTATTCCCCATGGTCCTTTCGGAGTTCCCAGCATCCACTAGGACGTCAGAGAAATTGGGACATGTAGGTAAGCGTCTTTGATGTCCAGAGACACCATATAGTCCCCTTCTTCCAGGTTTGCAATCACTGCTCTGAGTGACTCCATCTTGAATTTGAACCTTTGTATGTAAGTGTTCAAGGATTTTAGGTTTAAAATTGGTCTCACCGAGCCGTCCGGCTTCGGTACCACAAATAGTGTGGAATAGTACCCCTTTCCCTGTTGTAGGAGGGGTACCTTGATTATCACCTGCTGGGAATATAGCTTGTGAATGGCTTCCAATACTGCCTCCCTGTCTGAGGGAGACGTCGGTAACGCAGACTTTAGAAAACGGCGAGGGGGAGACGTCTCGAATTCCAATTTGTACCCCTGAGATACCACCTGAAGGATCCAGGGGTCCACTTGCGAGTGGGCCCACTGCGCACTGAACTTCTTGAGACGGGCCCCCACCGTGCCTGAGTCCGCTTGTAAAGCCCCAGCGTCATGCTGAGGACTTTGCGGAGGCGGGAGAGGGCTTTTGTTCCTGGGAACTGGCTGTTTGTTGCAGCCTTTTTCCTCTCCCTCTGCCACGGGGCAGAAATGAGGCGCCTTTTGCCCGCTTGCCCTTATGGGGCCGAAAGGAATACGCCTGATAATACGGCGTCTTCTTAGGTTGAGAAGCTACCTGGGGTAAAAATGTGGATTTTCCAGCAGTTGCCGTGGCTACCAGGTCTGATAGACCTACCCCAAATAACTCCTCCCCCTTATAAGGCAATACTTCCATGTGCCTTTTAGAATCCGCATCACCTGACCACTGCCGCGTCCATAAACCTCTTCTTGCAGAAATGGACAGCGCGCTAACTCTTGATGCCAGTCTGCAAATATCCCTCTGTGCATCACGCATATATAGAAATGCATCCTTCAAATGCTCTATAGTCAGTAATATACTGTCCCTATCTAGGGTATCAATATTTTCAGTCAGGGAATCCGACCACGCCAGGCCCGCACTGCACATCCAGGCTGAGGCGATTGCTGGTCGCAGTATAACACCCGTGTGAGTGTATATACATTTTAGGATATTCTCCAGCTTTCTATCGGCAGGTTCCTTTAGGGCGGCCGTATCAGGAGAGGGTAGTGCTACCTGTTTAGACAAGCGTGTGAGCGCTTTATCCACCCTAGGGGGTGTTTCCCAACGTGTCCTATCCTCTGGCGGGAAAGGGTACGATGCCAATAACCTTTTAGGAATTATCAGTTTTTTATCGGGGGAAACCCACGCCTCATCACACACTTCATTTAATTCCTCGGATACAGGAAAAACTAAAGGCAGTTTTTTCTCACCAAACATAATACCCTTTTTAGTGGTACTTGTATTATCAGAGATATGCAATACATTTTTCATTGCTTCAATCATGTAACGTGTGGCCCTAGTGGAAGTCACGTTTGTCTCCTCATCATCGACACTGGAGTCAGTATCCGTGTCTGTGTCTGCCATTTGAGGTAACGGGCGTTTTAAAGCCCCTGATGGCGTTTGAGACCCCTGGACAGGCACAAGCTGAGTAGCCGGCTGTCTCATGTCGTCAACTGTCTGTCGTAAAGAGCTGACACTGTCACGCAATTCCTTCCATAAGCTCATCCACTCAGGTGTCGACTCCCTAGGGGGTGACAACTCTATAATAGGCAACTGCTCCGCCTCCATCTCATTTTCCTCCTCAAACATGTCGACACAATTGTACCGACACACCGCACACACACAGGGAATGCTCTGATAGAGGACAGGACCCCACTAGCCCTTTGGGGAGACAGAGGGAGAGTATGCCAGCACACACCAGAGCGCTATATATAGACAGGAATACCACTATAAAAAGTGCTTTTCCCTTTATAGCTGCTGTTAGTATCAAAACTGCGCCAAATTAGTGCCCCCCTCTCTTTTTTACCCTTTTCTGTAGTGCAGGACTGCAGGGGAGAGTCAGGGAGACGTCCTTCCAGCGGAGCTGTGATGGAAAATGGCGCCCGTGTGCTGAGGAGATAGGCTCCGCCCCCTTCTCGGCGGCCTTTTCTCCCGCTTTTTGGTGAGTTCTGGCAGGGGTTAAAATACATCCATATAGCCCTGGGGGTTATATGTGGTGTATTTATGCCAGCCAAGGTGTTTACATTGCTGCTCAGGGCGCCCCCCCCTAGCGCCCTGCACCCTCAGTGACCGAAGTGTGAAGTGTGCCTGAGTAACAATGGCGCACAGCTGCAGTGCTGTGCGCTACCTTGTTGAAGACTGATGTCTTCTGCCGCCGATTTTTCCGGACCTCTTCTTGCTCTGTAAGGGGGCCGGCGGCGCGGCTCTGGGACCGAGCTCCGAGGCTGGGCCTGTGTTCGGTCCCTCTGGAGCTAATGGTGTCCAGTAGCCTAAGAAGCCCAATCCACTCTGCACGCAGGTGAGTTCGCTTCTTCTCCCCTTAGTCCCTCGATGCAGTGAGCCTGTTGCCAGCAGGTCTCACTGAAAATAAAAAACCTAAAACTAAACTTTCACTAAGAAGCTCAGGAGAGCCCCTAGTGTGCACCCTTCTCGGCCGGGCACAAAAATCTAACTGAGGCTTGGAGGAGGGTCATGGGGGAGGAGCTAGTGCACACCAGGTAGTCCTAAAGCTTTACTTTTGTGCCCAGTCTCCTGCGGAGCCGCTATTCCCCATGGTCCTTACGGAGTTCCCAGCATCCACTAGGACGTCAGAGAAAATAAGATTTTACTCACCGGTAAATCTATTTCTCGTAGTCCGTAGTGGATGCTGGGAACTCCGTAAGGACCATGGGGAATAGCGGCTCCGCAGGAGACTGGGCACAACTAAAGAAAGCTTTAGGTCACCTGGTGTGCACTGGCTCCTCCCACCATGACCCTCCTCCAAGCCTCAGTTAGGACACTGTGCCCGGACGAGCTGACATAATAAGGAAGGATTTTGAATCCCGGGTAAGACTCATACCAGCCACACCAATCACACCGTATAACTCGTGATACTATACCCAGTTAACAGTATGAATATAACTGAGCCTCTCAACAGATGGCTCAACAATAACCCTTTAGTTAGGCAATAACTATATACAAGTATTGCAGACAATCCGCACTTGGGATGGGCGCCCAGCATCCACTACGGACTACGAGAAATAGATTTACCGGTGAGTAAAATCTTATTTTCTCTGACGTCCTAGTGGATGCTGGGAACTCCGTAAGGACCATGGGGATTATACCAAGCTCCCAAACGGGCGGGAGAGTGCGGATGACTCTGCAGCACCGAATGAGAGAACTCCAGGTCCTCCTCAGCCAGGGTATCAATTTTGTATAATTTAGCAAACGTGTTTGCCCCTGACCAAGTTGCAGCTCGGCAAAGTTGGAAAGCCGAGACCCCTCGGGCAGCTGCCCAAGATGAGCCCACCTTCCTTGTGGAATGGGCTTTTACAGATTTTGGCTGCGGTAGTCCAGCCGCAGAATGCGCCAGCTGAATTGTGCTACAAATCCAGCGAGCAATAGTCTGCTTAGAAGCAGGAGCACCCAGTTTGCTGGGTGCATACAGGATAAACAGCGAGTCAGTTCTCCTGACTCTAGCCGTCCTGGAAACATAATTTTTCAAGGCCCTGACTACGTCCAGTAGCCTGGAATCCTCCAAGTCCCTAGTAGCCGCAGGCACTACAATAGGTTGGTTCAAGTGAAAAGCTGATACCACCTTAGGGAGAAACTGGGGACGAGTCCTCAATTCTGCCCTATCCTTATGGAAAATCAGATAAGGACTTTTATATGACAAAGCCGCCAATTCTGATACACGCCTGGCCGAAGCCAAGGCCAATAACATGACCACTTTCCGCGTGAGATATTTTAGATCCACGGTTTTTAGTGGCTCACACCAATGTGATTTTAAGAAACTCAACACCACGTTGAGAACCCAAGGTGCCACTGGAGGCACAACCGGGGGCTGAATATGCAGCACTCCTTTTACAATGTCTGAACTTCAGGTACTGAAGCAAGTTCTTTCTGGAAGAAAATCGACAGAGCCGAGATCTGTACCTTAATGGAGCCTAATTTTAGGCCCATAGACACTCCTGCTTGTAGGAATTGCAGAAATCGACCTAGTTGAAATTCCTCTGTTGGGGCCTTTTTTGGCCTCACACCAAGCAACATATTTTCGCCATATGCGGTGATAATGTTTTGCAGTTACATCTTTCCTGGCTTGAATCAGCGTAGGAATGACTTCCTCCGGAATGCCCTTTTCCTTTAGGATCCGGCGTTCAACCGCCATGCCGTCAAAACGTAGCCGCGGTAAGTCTTGGAACAGACAGGGCCCCTGCTGCCGCAGGTCCTGTCTGAGCGGCAGAGGCCATGGGTCCTCTGATATAATTTCTTGAAGTTCTGGGTACCAAGCTCTTCTTGGCCAATCCGGAACCACGAGTATCGTTCTTACTCCTCGCCTTCCTATTATTCTCAGTACCTTTTGTATGAGAGGCAGAGGGGGGAACACATAAACCGACTGGTACACCCACGGTGTTACCAGAGCGTCCACAGCTATCGCCTGATGGTCCCTTGACCTGGCGCAATATCTTTTATAGCTTTTTGTTGAGGCGGGACGCCATCATGTCCACCTGTGGCCTTTCCCAATGGTGTACAATCCTTTGGAAGACTTCTGGATGAAATCCCCACTCTCCCGGGTGGAGGTCGTGTCTGCTGAGAAGATCTTCTTCCCAGTCGTCCACTCCGGGAATGAACACTGCTGACAGTGTTAACCCATGATTTTCCGCCCATCGGAGAATCCTTGTGGCTTCTGCCATCGCCATCCTGCTTCTTGTGCCGCCCCGTTGGTTTACATGGGCGACTGTCGTGATGTTGTCTGATTGGATCAGTACCGGCTGGTTTTGAAGCAGAGGCCTTGCCTGACTCAGGGCATTGTAAATGGCCCTCAGTTCCAGAATATTTATGTGTAGGGAAGTCACCTGACTTGACCAAAGTCCCTGGAAGTTTCTTCCCTGTGTGACTGCCCCACAGCCTCAAAGGCTGGCATCCATGGTCACTAGGACCTAGTCCTGTATGCCGAACCTGCGGCCCTCTTGAAGATGGGCACTCTGCAGCCACCACAGTAGAGATATCCTGGTCCTTGAAGACAGGGTTATCAGCCGATGCATCTGAAGATGTGATCCGGACCACTTGTCCAACAGGTCCCACTGAAAAGTTCTTGCATGGAACCTACCGAATGGGATTGCTTCGTAGGAAGCTACCATTTTTCCCAGGACTCGCGTGCAATGATGCACCGATACCTGTTTTGGCTTCAGGAGGTCTCTGACTAGAGATGACAGCTCCTTGGCTTTCTCCTCCGGGAGAAACACTTATTTCTGTTCTGTGTCCAGAACCATCCCCAGGAACAGTAGACGTGTCGTAGGAACCAGCTGTGACTTTGGACTGTTTAGAATCCAACCGTGCTGTTGTAGCACTTTCCAAAATAGTGCTACCCCGACTAGCAACTGCTCCTTGGACCTTGCCCTTATAAGGAGATTGTCCAAGTACGGGATAATTAAAACTCCCTTTTTTCGAAGGAGTATCATCATTTCGGCCATTACCTTGGTAAACACCCTCGGTGCCATGTACAGTCCAAACGGCAGTGTCTGGACTTGGTAATGGTAATCCTGTACCACAAATCTGAGGTACTCCTGGCGAGGATGGTAAATGGGGACATGCAGGTAAGCATCCTTGATGTCCCGGGATCCCATGTAATCCCCCTCGTCCAGGCTTGCAATAACCGCCCTGAGCGATTCCATCTTGAACTTGAATTTTTTTATGTATGTGTTCAAGGATTTTAAATATAAAATGGGTCACACCGAACCATGCGGTTTCGGTACCCCAAACCGTGTGGAATAGTAACCCCATCCTTGTTGAAGTAGGGGCACCTTGAGTATTACCTGCTGGGAATACAGCTTATTAATTGCCTCTAGCGCAGCCTCCCTGCCTGAGGGAGTTGTCGGCAAGGCATATTTGAGGAAACGGCGGGGGGAGACATCTCGAATTCCAGCTTGTACCCCTGAAATACTACTTGAATGAAACAGGGATCCACCTGTGAGCGAGCCCACTGATCGCTGACATTTTTGAGACGGCCCCCCACCGCACCTGGCTACACCTGTGGAGCCCCCCGCGTCATGCTGTGGACTCAGAGGAAGCGAGAGAAGAATTTTGATTCTGGGAACAGGCTGACTGGTGCAGCTTTTTCCCTCTTCCCATGTCTCTGTACAGAAAGGAAGCGCCTTTGACCCGCTTGCTTTTCTGAAGCCGAAAGGACTGTACCTGATAATACAGTGCTTTCTTAGTCTGTGAGGAAACCTGAGGTAAAAATATTTCTTCCCAGCTGTTGCTGTGGATACGAGGTCCCAGAGACCATCCCCAAATAATTCCTCACCCTTATAAGGCAGAATCTCTATGCGCCTTTTAAAGTCAGCATCACCTGTCCAGTGACAGGTCTCTAATACCCTCCTGACAGAATGGACATTACATTCATTTTGGATGCCAGCAGGCAAAATATCCCTCTGTGCATCCCTCATATATAAGACGACGTCTTTAATATGATCTTATGTTTGACAGGGTCACCGACCACGCTGCAGCAGCACGATCTGCAGGTCTCAGTCTAGTACCTGAGTGTGTAAATACAGACTTCAGGATAGCCTCCTGCTTTTTATCAACAGGTACCTTCAAAGTGGCCGTTCCTAAAACGGCAGTGCCACCTTTTTTGACAACCGTGTGAGCGCCTTATCCACCCTAGGGGATATCTCCCAGCGTAACTTATCCTCTGGCGGGAAAGGGTACGCCATCAGTAACTTTTTAGAAATTACCAGTTTCTTATCGGGGGGAACCCACGCTTTTCACACACTTCATTCATTCATCTGATGGGGGAACAAAACACTGCCTGCTTTTTCTCCCCAACATAAAAACCCATTTTTAGAGGGTTAATGTCAGAAATGTGTAACACATTTTTTTTATTGCCGGGATCAAGTCACGGATGTTCCTAGTGGATTGTGTATATGTCTCAACCTTGTCGACACTGGAGTCAGACTCCGTGTCGACATCTGTGTCTGCCATCTGAGTGAGCGGGCGTTTTTGAGCCCCTGATGGCCTTTGAGACGCCTGGGCAGGCGCGGACTGAGAAGCCGGCTGTCCCACAGCTGTTACGTCATCCACCCTTTTATGTAAGGAGTTGACACTGTCGGTTTATACCTTTCACCTAACCATCCACTCTGGTGTCGGCCCCACAGGGGGCGACATCACATTTATCGGCATCTGCTCCGTCACCATATAAGCCTCCTCATTAAACATGTCGACACAGCCGTACCGACACACCGCACACACACAGGGAATGCTCTGACTGAGGACAGGACCCCACAAAGCCCTTTGGGGAGACAGAGAGAGAGTATGCCAGCACACACCAGAGCGCTATATAATGTGGGGATTAACACTATAACTGAGTGAAATTTCCCCAATAGCTGCTTGTATATATAATATTGCGCCTAAATTTAGTGCCCCCCCTCTCTTTTTAACCCTTTGAGCCTGAAAACTACAGGGGAGAGCCTGGGGAGCTTTCTTCCAGCTGCATTGTGAAGAGAAAATGGCGCCAGTGTGTCTGAGGGAGATAGCTCCGCCCCTTTTTCGCGGACTTTTCTCCCGCTTTTTTCTGGATTCTGGCAGGGGTATTTACCACATATATAGCCTCTGGGGCTATATATTGTGGTATTTTTGCCAGCCAAGGTGTTTTTATTGCTGCTCAGGGCGCCCCCCCCCCCCAAGCGCCCTGCACCCTCAGTGACCGGAGTGTGAAGTGTGTATGAGGAGCAATGGCGCACAGCTGCAGTGCTGTGCGCTACCTTGGTGAAGACTGATGTCTTCTGCCGCCGATTTTCCGGACCTCTTCTTGCTTCTGGCTCTGTAAGGGGGACGGCGGCGCGGCTCCGGGACCGAACACCAAGGCTGGGCCTGCGGTCGATCCCTCTGGAGCTAATGGTGTCCAGTAGCCTAAGAAGCCCAAGCTGGCTGCAAGCAGGCAGGTTCGCTTCTTCTCCCCTTAGTCCCTCGCTGCAGTGAGCCTGTTGCCAGCAGGTCTCACTGAAAATAAAAAACCTAATTCTATACTTTCTTTCTAGAAGCTCAGGAGAGCCCCTAGTGTGCATCCAACCTCGGCCGGGCACAAAATCTAACTGAGGCTTGGAGGAGGGTCATGGTGGGAGGAGCCAGTGCACACCAGGTGACCTAAAGCTTTCTTTAGTTGTGCCCAGTCTCCTGCGGAGCCGCTATTCCCCATGGTCCTTACGGAGTTCCCAGCATCCACTAGGACGTCAGAGAAAAGGGAAAAACTTTCTATCTACCTACATAACCATAAAATCCCTTAGGGAACAAGCCTTCAACCCTCCTTTGCTGCAAGTCTGGGTGGTCTAGGAGCGGAACTACCAGTAGTGGAGCCAGTGCACATCTCCGGGGCCTGCAGAGATAAAGGGGCCCACAGCTGGTTGGCCTCGGCTGGTCTGCTGACAACTGTTCCATTTGCGCAGGATAGAGCCCAGTTTGATACAGATATGGTTACCAGTGGTAACTGTCAGTGTGCATTCTAGGCTGTTCCAACATGGCCACGTGACTCATGTCTCCTGTTGCTCTGGGACCTGACCCTTCTTTTGTCTCAGGCGCCGGAGTTGGGGAAAGGTGGGCAGGGAGTGTGGGTGGCCTGCAGGACACATGTCACGTGAGATAGAGGAAACATAGCTTGTTACCAGGCTTGGGCATGGAGAAAATGATGTCTTTATGGACAGTTTTTTAAGCTTCTATTTAATCTGAATCCTTGGATCACTGACACCCCCAACCATCTCTCCAGCACCCCATTCTGACACCCCCAGCTATGCCCCTCTCCCAGCACCTCATTTTCTAACACCCACAGCCATCTCTCCGAAATGCACCATAATGCACCAGACTTGCTATGGTTTCCTGATACCAGTGTATATTTAGATTGTAAGTAATGCCATTGCACAGAACGCTTGCTTGCGGCTAGCTGGGTGTCTGGAACAGCACCATGCAGCCAGTATCACTGCAGTGCCACCTGGAGCCTCTTTAGGATGCTACAGGCACATTCCCTGCAGTCTGTAAAGTCACTCATTGCATTCTCAGCACGCTGCAGGCAGTACTGCGCTTCCTGGTGCTCCCCCCCCCCCCCCCCTGCATGACATCACAATGTCATGTGCTCATGAGGTGGGGCCAGGACAAGGTGCACTGCTGTCATGTTACTGCGCCACTGCTGGTATGAAAATATGCTCCTGACAGTGTGTATGTGTGTCCATGTGATAGGTAAATTTCAAGCTCCACTGGTTCAATCTGGTGATGACTCAGCTGCCGCCTTGTGCACCGAGACGCCCACTGCTGGAAGTCTCATATCCTCTGTTGAAGCACATAAGCGGGTACATTGGATACAGAGGGACTTCTGCTTAACCCAATGCTGTCAGACAGAGTGACCCTCCTAAGACATCTCTCCAGCTGTGAATACATTTGGAGTGGTTGACTTAGGAACGCCCATAAAACTGTCCCAACACACCTGCATTTTCATAACCACTCCCCATTACCTCCCCAAACACTGACTACCTGTCACTCACTTTGCGAATAAATCCTCAATGTGTGTCCCCAATAGCTAATCCTAACTACGCTTGCACAGTGTGGCTTTTGCGCATGCCCAGTGGCAAAACATTTGCTCCACTGTGTCCAACATAGATATTGTGCACACCTCTGAATCAGGCCCTGAGAGGTTTGTAAATCACTGTACAGTATGCAAACAAAAGTTCAACCCATGTCACTATCTCCAGCAATCCGTGACTATGCACTATAGGGTCTATTCATGCAGCAGTGAAAAGCCCTGTTTTGCGTTAAACCGGGCTTTTCTCTGCCTACTGCAATTCACAGAGCCGGTTACCGTGGAGAAGTGTCTGACTTCTCCAGCGGTACCTCCGCTCTGTGCCTGAATCGCATCACCATACCTTTGTATGGTGAGTGCGATTCATGAAGGTGCGGAAAGCTCTGCTTTCCACTTCTCCATGGAGTTCAGGTTCACCATCTCAGGACGGCGTAACCTGAACTGTGGTGCGGAGACGTCAGGGAAGCTCAATGCTTCCCTGATCGCTGCTCGTCACCTTGCGCTGGCTCCGCCCCCCGACCTCCCAGCAACCACTGCGGCCTGCCGGGAGGTCAACACCCTGCGCATGCGCAAAGGGACCCGCCGCTGGACCCCGCGCATCGCTGGGAAGGACCGCTGGAGATGACCTCACCGCAGGAGCCCCAGACACCGCAGCGCATCGTCGGAAGGGTGAGTATACATGAATTGCTACTTATTACAGCTATACATCGCATCGAAGCGATGCGATGTATAGTGATAAGTAGCAATTATGTTTTCGTTGTCTGTATGAATAGACCCCTATGTCACCAAATGTCATTTTTATATGTTTTCTTTTATTAGAATTACTGGTTCATGGTTTACAAATAGCGAATGATTACAAGACCAGGTTGAGCAAAGCATTTGTCTAAATCAGTATTTGTAATTTCAATTCTACAGGCTACCAGTAGGTGGTGATAGTGGCCAGTAGCATGTTGCCTTTCTAAATTGTGCAGACTTTGGACCTCATTTACCGTTAGGAGCAATTCCAACTAAGGGGGTCATTCCGAGTTGATCGCTCGCTAGCTGTTTTTAGCAGCCGTGCAAACGCTAAGCCGCCACCCTCTGGGAGTGTATTTTAGTTTAGCAGAAGTGCGAACGAAAGGATTGCAGAGCGACTCCGAAAAAAAAATTGTGCAGGTTTAGAGTAGCTCCAGACCTACTCCTAGCTTGCGATCACTTCAGACTGTTCAGTTCCGGATTTGACGTCACAAACACGCCCTGCATTCTCTGAGCCACGCCTGCGTTTTTCCTGGCACACCTGCGTTTTTTCGAACACTCCCTGAAAACGGTTAGTTGACACCCAGAAACGCCCTCTTCCTGTCAATCACTCTGCGGCCAGCAGTGCGACTGAAAAGCTTCGCTACACCTTGTGTAAAAATGCTTCGGATGTTGTGAAAGTACGTCGCATGTGCGCATTGTGCAGAAGTGCTGTTTTTCCTCATCGCTGCGCAGCGAACATTTTCAGCTAGCGATCAACTCAGAATGACCCCCTAAATACTGCAGATTAACACTTTGACAAACTGGGCCTGATTCTGAATTGCGCGCTGTCAATACTGTATGTATGTTGATGTTTTAAGTACTGTGCATGCGTCCGAGTCGTACTGCGCATGAATCCCGATTGTTACAGCACAGAGACACTGGAGGTAATTCAGAGTTGATCACAGCAGCAAATTTGTTAGCAGTTGGGCAAAACCATGTGCACTGCAGGGGGGACAGATATAACATGTGCAGAGAGCGTTAGATTTGAGTGGGGTGTGTTCAAACTGAAAGCTATATTGCAGCCTAAACATAAAGCAGCCAGTATTTACCCTGCACAGAAACAATATATCCCACCCAAATCTAACTCTCTCTGCAAATGTTATATATGCCCCACCTGCACTGCACATGGGTGGTCATTCCGAGTTGTTCGCTCGCTAGCTGCTCTTAGCAGCATTGCAAACGCTAGGCCGCCGCCCTCTTGGAGTGTATCTTAGCTTAGCAGAATAGCGAACAAAAAATTAGCAGAACTGCTACTAAATATTTTCTTCCAGTTTCTGAGTAGCTCCAGACCTACTCCTAGATTGCGATCAGCTCAGTCCGTTTAGTTCCTGGTTTGACGTCACAAACATGCACTGCGTTCGGCCAGCCACTCCCCCGTTTCTCCAGACACTCCCGCGTTTTTCCCTGACACGCCTGCGTTTTTTAGCACACTCCCGGAAAACGCTCAGTTACCACCCAGAAACGCCCCTTTCCTGTCAATCATTCATCGATCAGCAGTGTGACTGAAGAGCGCCGCACGAACACCAGCAAATCTACTAGGTTTTGTGTTAAATAACTTAGCGCATGCGCGCTGCGTACCATGCGCATGCGCAGTTAGCAACAAATCGCAGCATAGCGAAAATCGGCAACGAGCGAACAACTCGGAATGACCACCATGGTTTTGCCCAACTGCTAACAAATTTGCTGCTGCAATCAACTCTGAATTGCCCCCACAGAACGGATGTGGAAGCAGGGAGTGTGGATTTTAGTGGGTGTTACTCAGTGCCGGTTCTAGCCCTTGTGGGGCCCCTGGCGGAAAATAGGGGCGTGGCTTCATACAGGGCGTGGTCAGTTACGCCCTCTGTAGAGTTGTGCTCCCATTTGTGCCCCCTATACAGTAGCGCCGCTTACAAAAAAAATAAAAAATAAAAAATTAAGACTTACTATCCCCGCTCCTGATTCCCGACCGCTGTAGACCTCCGCCGGCGCCACTCCTCTCCTCGGATCTATGTGAGAGACGCCATGACGTCTCTCCCATAGCATAGCATAGAGAGACACTATAGGTCAATTATGACCCCTAGCGTCTGTGCCAGTCCCACAATGCTGTGCGGTGCGTGATGACGTCATCGCGCACCGCACAGCAAAGGTCCTTTCCACGAATGGAAACTAGACGGGTAGCATCTAGTTCCCTTCCCAGCGGGGGACACTGCCAAACAGTAGCGGATCTTGCCATGGTGCAGCGCCCTCCGGAAGGCGGCACCCCGGGCAAAAGTCCTGCTTACCCGTGGCAAGATCCGCTACTGGTGTTACTGGGCGGTGTCAGGGTAATGGCTAAGTAGATGGTGGTGTGTCACTGACAGTGGCTGTGTCTAAAGACGCACAACTACTCACACAGTATGCAGGGCCGTAGAGTGCAGCGCCTGGATTCTGCATGGAGTCCATGGCCTAAACAGTGGGTGTGTTCACTCTCCCCTGCCAAAAAAATAAGAATTTACTTACCGATAATTCTATTTCTCGTAGTCCGTAGTGGATGCTGGGAACTCCGTAAGGACCATGGGGAATAGCGGCTCCACAGGAGACTGGGCACAAAAGTAAAGCTTTAGGACTACCTGGTGTGCACTGGCTCCTCCCCCTATGACCCTCCTCCAAGCCTCAGTTAGGATACTGTGCCCGGACGAGCGTACACAATAAGGAAGGATTTTGAATCCCGGGTAAGACTCATACCAGCCACACCAATCACACCGTACAACCTGTGATCTGAACCCAGTTAACAGCATGATAACAGAGGAGCCTCTGAAAAGATGGCTCACAACAATAATAACCCGATTTTTGTAACAATAACTATGTACAAGTATTGCAGACAATCCGCACTTGGGATGGGCGCCCAGCATCCACTACGGACTACGAGAAATAGAATTATCGGTAAGTAAATTCTTATTTTCTCTGACGTCCTAGTGGATGCTGGGAACTCCGTAAGGACCATGGGGATTATACCAAAGCTCCCAAACGGGCGGGAGAGTGCGGATGACTCTGCAGCACCGAATGAGAGAACTCCAGGTCCTCCTCAGCCAGGGTATCAAATTTGTAGAATTTAGCAAACGTGTTTGCCCCTGACCAAGTAGCTGCTCGGCAAAGTTGTAAAGCCGAGACCCCTCGGGCAGCCGCCCAAGATGAGCCCACCTTCCTTGTGGAATGGGCTTTTACAGATTTTGGCTGTGGCAGGCCTGCCACAGAATGTGCAAGCTGAATTGTACTACAAATCCAACGAGCAATAGTCTGCTTAGAAGCAGGAGCACCCAGCTTGTTGGGTGCATACAGGATAAACAGCGAGTCAGATTTTCTGACTCCAGCCGTCCTGGAAACATATATTTTCAGGGCCCTGACTACGTCCAGCAACTTGGAGTCCTCCAAGTCCCTAGTAGCCGCAGGTACCACAATAGGCTGGTTCAAGTGAAACGCTGAAACCACCTTAGGGAGAAATTGAGGACGAGTCCTCAATTCTGCCCTGTCCGTATGAAAAATTAAGTAAGGGCTTTTATAGGATAAAGCCGCCAATTCTGAGACACGCCTGACTGAAGCCAGGGCCAACAGCATTACCACTTTCCATGTGAGATATTTTAAGTCCACAGTGGTGAGTGGTTCAAACCAATGTTATTTTAGGAACCCCAAAACTACATTGAGATCCCAAGGTGCCACTGGAGGCACAAAAGGAGGCTGTATATGCAGTACCCCCTTGACAAACGTCTGAACTTCAGGAACTGAAGCCAGTTCTTTCTGGAAGAAAATCGACAGGGCCGAAATTTGAACCTTAATGGACCCTAATTTTAGGCCCATAGACAGTCCTGTTTGCAGGAAATGCAGGAAACGACCCAGTTGAAATTCCTCTGTAGGGGCCTTCCTGGCCTCGCACCACGCAACATATTTACGCCAAATACGGTGATAATGCTGTACGGTTACATCCTTCCTGGCTTTGATCAGGGTAGGGATGACTTCATCCGGAATGCCTTTTTCCTTCAGGATCCGGCGTTCAACCGCCATGCCGTCAAACGCAGCCGCGGTAAGTCTTGGAACAGACAGGGTCCCTGCTGGAGCAGGTCCCTTCTTAGAGGTAGAGGCCACGGGTCCTCTGTGAGCATCTCTTGAAGTTCCGGGTACCAAGTTCTTCTTGGCCAATCCGGAGCCACGAGTATAGTCCTTACTCCTCTCCTTCTTATGATTCTCAGTACCTTGGGTATGAGAGGCAGAGGAGGGAACACATACACTGACTGGTACACCCACGGTGTTACCAGAGAGTCCACAGCTATCGCCTGAGGGTCCCTTGACCTGGCGCAATACCTGTCTAGTTTTTTGTTGAGGCGGGACGCCATCATGTCCACCTTTGGTTTTTCCCAACGGTTCACAATCATGTGGAAGACTTCTGGGTGAAGTCCCCACTCTCCCGAGTGGAGGTCGTGTCTGCTGAGGAAGTCTGCTTCCCAGTTGTCCACTCCCGGAATGAACACTGCTGACAGTGCTATCACATGATTTTCCGCCCAGCGAAGAATCCTTGCAACTTCTGCCATTGCCCTCCTGCTTCTTGTGCCGCCCTGTCTGTTTACGTGGGCGACTGCCGTGTCGTCGGGATCAGCTGCGATTTTGGAATATTGAGAATCCAACCGTGCTGGCGCAGCACTATCTGAGATAGTGCTACCCTGACTTCCAACTGTTCCCTGGATCTTGCCCTTATCAGGAGATCGTCCAAGTAAGGGATAACTAAAACTCCCTTCCTTCGAAGGAGTATCATCATTTCGGCCATTACCTTGGTAAAGACCCGGGGTGCCGTGGACAATCCAAACGTCAGCGTCTGAAACTGATAGTGACAGTTCTGTACCACAAACCTGAGGTACCCTTGGTGAGAAGGGTAAATTGGGACATTTAGGTAAGCATCTTTGATGTCCAGAGACACCATATAGTCCCCTTCTTCCAGGTTTGCAATCACTGCTCTGAGTGACTCCATCTTGAATTTGAACCTTTGTATGTAAGTGTTCAAGGATTTTAGGTTTAAAATTGGTCTCACCGAGCCGTCCGGCTTCGGTACCACAAATAGTGTGGAATAGTACCCCTTTCCCTGTTGTAGGAGGGGTACCTTGATTATCACCTGCTGGGAATACAGCTTGTGAATGGCTTCCAATACTGCCTCCCTATCTGAGGGAGACGTCGGTAAAGCAGACTTTAGAAAACGGCGAGGGGGAGACGTCTCAAATTCCAATTTGTACCCCTGAGATACCACCTGAAGGATCCAGGGGTCCACTTGCGAGTGGGCCCACTGCGCACTGAACTTCTTGAGACGGGCCCCCACCGTGCCTGAGTCCGCTTGTAAAGCCCCAGCGTCATGCTGAGGACTTTGCGGAGGCGGGAGAGGGCTTTTGTTCCTGGGAACTGGCTGTTTGTTGCAGCCTTTTTCCTCTCCCTCTGCCACGGGGCAGAAATTAGGCGCCTTTTGCCCGCTTGCCATTATGGGGCCGAAAGGACTGCGCCTGATAATACGGCGTCTTCTTAGGTTGAGAAGCTACCTGGGGTAAAAATGTGGCTACCAGGTCTGATAGACCTACCCCAAATAACTCCTCCCCCTTATAAGGCAATACTTCCATGTGCCTTTTAGAATCCACATCACCTGACCACTGCCGCGTCCATAAACCTCTTCTTGCAGAAATGGACAGCGCGCTAACTCTTGATGCCAGTCGGCAAATATCCCTCTGTGCATCACGCATATATAGAAATGCATCCTTCAAATGCTCTATAGTCAGTAATATACTGTCCCTATCTAGGGTATCAATATTTTCAGTCAGGGAATCCGACCACGCCAGGCCCGCACTGCACATCCAGGCTGAGGCGATTGCTGGTCGCAGTATAACACCCGTGTGAGTGTATATACATTTTAGGATATTCTCCAGCTTTCTATCGGCAGGTTCCTTTAGGGCGGCCGTATCAGGAGAGGGTAGTGCTACCTGTTTAGACAAGCGTGTGAGCGCTTTATCCACCCTAGGGGGTGTTTCCCAACGTGCCCTATCCTCTGGCGGGAAAGGGTACGATGCCAATAACCTTTTAGGAATTATCAGTTTTTTATCGGGGGAAACCCACGCCTCATCACACACTTCATTTAATTCCTCGGATACAGGAAAAACTACAGGCAGTTTTTTCTCACCAAACATAATACCCTTTTTAGTGGTACTTGTATTATCAGAGATATGCAATACATTTTTCATTGCTTCAATCATGTAACGTGTGGCCCTAGTGGAAGTCACGTTTGTCTCCTCATCATCGACACTGGAGTCAGTATCCGTGTCTGTGTCTGCCATTTGAGGTAACGGGCGTTTTAAAGCCCCTGATGGCGTTTGAGACCCCTGGACAGGCACAAGCTGAGTAGCCGGCTGTCTCATGTCATCAACTGTCTGTCGTAAAGAGCTGACACTGTCACGCAATTCCTTCCATAAGCTCATCCACTCAGGTGTCGACTGCCTAGGGGGTGACAACTCTATAATAGGCAATTGCTCCGCCTCCATCTCATTTTCCTCCTCAAACATGTCGACACAATCGTACCGACACACCGCACACACACAGGGAATGCTCTGATAGAGGACAGGACCCCACTAGCCCCTTGGGGAGACAGAGGGAGAGTATGCCAGCACACACCAGAGCGCTATATATAGACAGGAATACCACTATAAAATGTGCTTTTCCCTTTATAGCTGCTGTTAGTATTAAAACTGCGCCAAATTAGTGCCCCCCTCTCTTTTTTACCCTTTTCTGTAGTGCAGGACTGCAGGGGAGAGTCAGGGAGACGTCCTTCCAGCGGAGCTGTGATGGAAAATGGCGCCCGTGTGCTGAGGAGATAGGCTCCGCCCCCTTCTCGGCGGCCTTTTCTCCCGCTTTTTGGTGAGTTCTGGCAGGGGTTAAAATACATCCATATAGCCCTGGGGGTTATATGCGGTGTATTTATGCCAGCCAAGGTGTTTACATTGCTGCTCAGGGCGCCCCCCCCCCCTAGCGCCCTGCACCCTCAGTGACCGAAGTGTGAAGTGTGCCTGAGTAACAATGGCGCACAGCTGCAGTGCTGTGCGCTACCTTGTTGAAGACTGATGTCTTCTGCCGCCGATTTTTCCGGACCTCTTCTTGCTTCTGGCTCTGTAAGGGGGCCGGCGGCGCGGCTCTGGGACCGAGCTCCGAGGCTGGGCCTGTGTTCGGTCCCTCTGGAGCTAATGGTGTCCAGTAGCCTAAGAAGCCCAAGCTGGCTGCAAGCAGGCAGGTTCGCTTCTTCTCCCCTTAGTCCCTCGATGCAGTGAGCCTGTTGCCAGCAGGTCTCACTGAAAATAAAAAACCTAAAACTAAACTTTCACTAAGAAGCTCAGGAGAGCCCCTAGTGTGCACCCTTCTCGGCCGGGCACAAAAATCTAACTGAGGCTTGGAGGAGGGTCATAGGGGGAGGAGCCAGTGCACACCAGGTAGTCCTAAAGCTTTACTTTTGTGCCCAGTCTCCTGCGGAGCCGCTATTCCCCATGGTCCTTACAGAGTTCCCAGCATCCACTAGGACGTCAGAGAAATACGTATTACGAAAAACCTAATTGTGTGGCTGATCAGATTGGAGGTAGGGGAGGGGGAAGGGGATCATGCAACTGCATATATCCGTCATCAGGAAATAGGTCCATCCTCTACGGCCATCGCCATCTTCCCAGTAGTATTCTGGAAGATGGAGAATGTACACTAGAGAGCAAAGTCATACCGAATGCAGCATGTCCAAATGCCCCCCCCGTCGCTCATCGTTGGCGGCATCGGCAAGTGTGTATGCAGTGGCTGGTGCCTGCCCTGCCAGCAGGACCTACCGATAACAACATCGCTTCTGTACACGCGTCGTCTTGTTGCCCCCTCTGGGCTCAGAGCTAGGTCACCCTAGGCAAATGCCTAGGCTGCCCATGGACCCTTTTCAGTAAGGATTACAAATTCTGCATTTTAGCAGAACTTGCAATTCTTTGTCTCGCATGCTGGGGGCCGCCCATCGCAGGGCAAGGCCGGGCAGCATGCTAACTAACGCCCACCTGCGACCATGCACTAAATGCGATTGCACCGCAATGATTGCGCGGTCGCAGAAAGTAGGGAGGCTTCCTGCTGGCGCAGCCTGGGTTCGACAGGAGGGCCACCGCCATTATTTTGATCGGAGCAGTAGCTTGTGATGTCACGCAGCCACCCCGATCACGTCCACACCATGCCCTCCATTCGCCATGGAAATGGAGCGTTGCCGCCAGCCTCACGCCCCACGAACGCCTCTACTTGTCAATCAGTCAGAGGTGTTCGCATTTACTGCAATGAATGCGGGCGCATGTGCAAGATGGGTATTGCGCATGCACCCATTGGGCGAACGCAAAAATTCCAGTTGGATCGCGATTTGCGTTCCAACCTGAATTAGGCCCGATGCTCTGATTAGGTACAATACAAAGTCTTGCATAACATACAAAGGGCCTAATCCAGACCTGATCGCTCTCTAGGGGTTTTTTGCACTGCAGCGAGCAGATAGTCGCCGCCCATAGGGGAGTGTATTTTTGCTTTGCAAGTGTGCGATCGCATGTGCAGCCAATCGGTACAAAATATATTTGTGCGGTTTCTGAGTTGCCCAGAACTTACTCAGCCCTTGCGATCACTTCAGCCTGTCCGGTCCCGGAAATGATGTCAGACACCCTTCCTGCAAACACTTGGACACGCCTGCATTTTTCCAACCACTTCTTCCTGTCAATCTCCTTGCGATCGGCTGTGCGAATGGATTATTTGTTAAACCCATCGCACAGCAACGATCCACTTTGCACTCGTGCGACGTGCCTGCGCATTGCGGTGCATAAGCACGCGCAGTTCTGACCTGATCACAGTGCAGCGAAAAAATCTGCGATCAGGTCTGAATGACCCCCAAAGCCCGCAGTGCTGGATAGTCCAGTCCTGATAATATCCCTTTTAGTGTTCTCCCCAGGTTCAATTTCAGTTCTACCCGGGTTTTTTTCATCCCACCCGCTACTATCCTGCTCCCGGCGTCTGATGTGAAAATGGATGGACAGTTAGATTTGCACTGCACTTACGTTACTGTGACATGCACAGTAACAGAAATCCCTTCCCCATTTTTAAGAGGCAGAGGGGCTAATTCAGACTGGATCCTTTTGTGGAGTGTGCGTGCGCATCATGGGAGCCCAGTGAGATGCTAAAAGCATCTGATGGCTGTCAATCAGGCAGAGACGGTCGCGGGGCATGCTAACAGCATTAGAACGTTGGCGGGGCACGGTCCGGACAATGAAGGCGCGTCCGGAATGTTGCGGGGGCGGGCTACGTCACCCGCAGCTGCTGCAAACTAAGTGACCACAATTAACTTTGCGGTTAACCGCAGACCACAAAGTTCCCACCATTGGTTATAATGGAGCGCTGCTACGCTACATTGTAACCAGTGCGCTCCTCTGATTGACAATGCAGGTGCGCACAGCCAATCAGGAGAGTGCCATGACGTGGCGCTCCCTGATTGGCTGTCGGGACCTTCACTGACAGAAGTCACGGGGGGTCCCGCCAGTCGGGGAAAGGGGTTCCATGTGTAAACATGGAACCCCTATCAGTGCGTGGACCGGGTTATTGTTTTTTTTATTTTCAACAAGTACGTGGATTACAAACTTAAAGAAGAGGACAGATCTACACCGGATTGTTTGTAAGTATAATTATTATTATGTACAGGTACCCCGTGGATTCTACTGGACAAGAGGACCGAGGGGCTCCGTGTCAGCATAGGTAAGTATGTGTGTGTGTAAGTGTGCATGTATGTCAATTAAAGTTGTACTGTCACGGTGTGTGTCTTGTGTATTTTTTTGGGTATTTTTTTTTGCCGTAGAACTACAGGTACCAGCGGGCCCGTCCCCCCCCCCATGCTGGTACTTGTGGTTCTCCAAGTACCAGCTTGCGGGCGGGGGGGGGGGGGGGGGGGGGGGGCTTGCTGGGACTTGTAGTTCTTCTACAAAAAAAACAATATTTTTTCTCTAACGTCCTAAGTGGATGCTGGGGACTCCGTCAGGACCATGGGGAATAGCGGCTCCGCAGGAGACAGGGCACAAAAATAAAGCTTTAGGATTAGGTGGTGTGTACTGGCTCCTCCCCCTATGACCCTCCTCCAAGCCTCAGTTAGGTTTTTGTGCCCGTCCGAGCAGGGTGCAATCTAGGTGGCTCTCCTAAAGAGCTGCTTAGAAAAAGTTTTTAGGTTTTTTATTTTCAGTGAGTCCTGCTGGCAACAGGCTCACTGCATCGAGGGACTTAGGGGAGAGAATTTCAACTCACTTGCGTGCAGGATGGATTGGATTCTTAGGCTACTGGACACCATTAGCTCCAGAGGGAGTCGGAACACAGGTCTCACCCTGGGGTTCGTCCCGGAGCCGCGCCGCCGACCCCCCTTACAGATGCTGAAGATTGAAGGTCCGGAGACAGGCGGCAGAAGGCTCTTCAGTCTTCATGAAGGTAGCGCACAGCACTGCAGCTGTGCGCCATTGTTGTCACACACTTCACACCAAGCGGTCACGGAGGGTGCAGGGCGCTGCTGGGGGCGCCCTGGGCAGCAATATTTAATACCTTTATGGCAAAAGAATACATCACATATAGCCATTGAGGCTATATGTATGTATTTAACCCATGCCAGATATCTAAAACTCCGGGAGAAAAGCCCGCCGAAATAGGGGGCGGGGCTTATTCTCCTCAGCACACAGCGCCATTTTCCTGCTCAGCTCCGCTGTGAGGAAGGCTCCCAGGACTCTCCCCTGCACTGCACTACAGAAACAGGGTAAAACAGAGAGGGGGGGCATTTTTTGGCGATATTTTGATATATTTAAGCTGCTATAAGGAACAACACTTATATAAGGTTGTTCCCATATATATTATAGCGCTTGGGTGTGTGCTGGCAAACTCTCCCTCTGTCTCCCCAAAGGGCTAGTGGGGTCCTGTCTTTGATAAGAGCATTCCCTGTGTGTCTGCTGTGTGTCGGTACGTGTGTGTCGACATGTATGAGGACGATGTTGGTGTGGAGGCAAAGCAATTGCCGATAATGGTGATGTCACCCCCCAGGGAGTCGACACCGGAATGGATGGCTTTGTTTATGGAATTACGTGATAATGTCAGCACATTACAAAAATCAGTTGACGACATGAGACGGCCGGCAAACCAGTTAGTACCTGCCCAGGCGTCTCAGACACCGTCAGGGGCTGTAAAGCGCCCTTTACCTCAGTCGGTCGACACAGACCCAGACACAGACACTGAATCTAGTGTCGACGGTGATGAAACAAACGTTTTTTCAAGTAGGGCCACACGTTATATGATCACGGCAATGAAGGAGGCTTTGCATATCTCTGATACTGCAAGTACCACAAAAAGGGGTATTATGTGGGGGGTGAAAAAACTACCTGTAGTTTTTCCTGAATCAGAGGAATTAAATGATGTATGTGATGAAGCGTGGGTTAACCCAGATAGAAAAGTGCTAATTTCAAAAAAGTTATTAGCATTATACCCTTTCCCGCCAGAGGTTAGGGCGCGCTGGGAAACACCCCCTAGGGTGGATAAGGCGCTCACACGCTTATCAAAACAAGTGGCGTTACCGTCTCCTGATACGGCCGCCCTCAGGGATCCAGCTGATAGGAGACTGGAAACTACCCTAAAAAGTATATACACACATACTGGTGTTATACTGCGACCAGCCATCGCCTCAGCCTGGATGTGCAGTGCTGGGGTCGTCTGGTTGGATTCCCTGACTGAAAATATTGATACCCTGGATAGGGACAGTATTTTATTGACTATAGAGCAATTAAAGGATGCTTTCCTTTATATGCGAGATGCTCAGAGAGATATTTGCACTCTGGCATCGAGAGTAAATGCGATGTCCATATCTGCCAGAAGGAGTTTATGGACGCGACAGTGGTCAGGTGATGCGGATTCCAAACGACATATGGAAGTATTGCCGTATAAAGGGGAGGAATTATTTGGCGTCGGTCTATCGGATCTGGTGGCCACGGCAACTGCCGGAAAATCCACCTTTTTACCTCAGACCCCCTCCCAACAGAAAAAGACACCGTCTTTTCAGCCGCAGTCCTTTCGGTCCTATAAGAACAAGCGGACAAAAGGACAGTCATATCTGCCTCGGGGCAGAGGAAGGGGTAAGAGAGGGCAGCAAGCAGCCCCTGCCCAGGAACAGAAGCCCTCTCAGGGTTCTGCAAAGCCCTCAGCATGACGCTGGGGCCTTACAAGCGGACTCAGGAGCGGTGGGGGGTCGACTCAAGAATTTCAGCGCACAGTGGGCTTGCTCACAGGTGGACCCCTGGATCTTGCAGGTAGTATCTCAGGGTTACAGGTTGGAATTCGAGAAGTCTCCCCCTCGCAGGTTCCTAAAGTCTGCTTTGCCAACGTCTCCCTCAGACAGGGCGACGGTATTGGAAGCCATTCACAAGCTGTTTTCTCAGCAGGTGATAGTCAAGGTACCCCTCCTACAACAGGGAAAGGGGTATTACTCCACGCTATTTGTGGTACCGAAGCCGGACGGCTCGGTAAGACCTATTCTAAATCTGAAATCTTTGAACCTGTACATACAAAAATTCAAGTTCAAGATGGAGTCACTCAGAGCAGTGATAGCGAATCTGGAAGAAGGGGACTTTATCGTGTCCCTGGACATAAAGGATGCTTACCTGCATGTCCCAATTTGCCCTTCACATCAAGGGTACCTCAGGTTCGTGGTGCAAAACTGTCATTATCAGTTTCAGACGCTGCCGTTTGGATTGTCCACGGCACCTCGGGTCTTTACCAAGGTAATGGCCGAAATGATGATTCTTCTGCGAAGAAGAGGCGTATTAATTATCCCTTACTTGGACGATCTCCTGATAAGGGCAAGGTCCAGAGAACAGCTGGAGGACGGAGTAGCACTAACCCGACTAGTGCTGCAACAACACGGGTGGATTCTGAATTTTCCAAAATCTCAGTTGACCCCGACGACACGTCTGCTGTTCCTGGGAATGATTCTGGACGCGGTTCAGAAAAAGGTGTTTCTTCCGGAGGAGAAAGCCAGGGAGTTATCCGAACTTGTCAGGAACCTCCTAAAACCAGGGAAAGTGTCTGTGCATCAATGCACAAGAGTCCTGGGAAAGATGGTGGCTTCTTACGAAGCGATTCCATTCGGCAGATTCCACGCACGAACTTTTCAGTGGGATCTGCTGGACAAATGGTCCGGATCACATCTGCAGATGCATCAGCGGGTAACCTTATCGCCACGGACAAGGGTGTCTCTTCTGTGGTGGTTGCAGAGTGCTCATCTGTTAGAGGGCCGCAGATTCGGCATACAGGACTGGGTCCTGGTGACCACGGATGCCAGTCTGAGAGGCTGGGGAGCGGTCACACAGGGAAGAAACTTCCAGGGAGTATGGTCAAGCCTGGAGATGTCTCTTCACATAAATATACTGGAGCTAAGAGCGATTTACAATGCTCTAAGTCTGGCAAAACCCCTGCTTCAGGGTCAGCCGGTGTTGATCCAGTCGGACAACATCACGGCAGTCGCCCACGTAAACAGACAGGGCGGCACAAGAAGCAGGACAGCAATGGCAGAAGCTGCAAGGATTCTTCGCTGGGCGGAAGATCATGTGATAGCACTGTCAGCAGTATTCATTCCGGGAGTGGACAACTGGGAAGCAGACTTCCTCAGCAGACACGATCTACACCCGGGAGAGTGGGGACTTCATCCAGAAGTCTTCCACATGATTGTGAACCGTTGGGAAAAACCAATGGTGGATATGATGGCGTCCCGCCTCAACAAAAAACTGGACAGGTATTGCGCCAGGTCAAGAGACCCTCAGGCAATAGCTGTGGACGCTCTGGTAACACCGTGGGTGTTCCAGTCAGTGTATGTGTTCCCTCCTCTGCCTCTCATACCAAAAGTACTGAGAATTATACGGCAAAAGGGAGTAAGAACGATACTCGTGGCTCCAGATTGGCCAAGAAGAACTTGGTTCCCGGAACTTCAAGAGATGCTCACGGAGGATCCGTGGCCTCTACCTCTAAGACGGGACCTGCTTCAGCAGGGACCGTGTCTATTCCAAGACTTACCGCGGCTGCGTTTGACGGCATGGCGGTTGAACGCCGAATTCTAAGGGAAAAAGGCATTCCGGAAGAGGTCATTCCTACACTGGTAAAAGCCAGGAAGGAGGTGACTGCACAACATTATCACCGCATTTGGAGAAAATATGTTGCGTGGTGTGAGGCCAGGAAGGCCCCCACGGAGGAATTTCAACTGGGTCGATTCCTACATTTCCTGCAAACAGGATTGTCTATGGGCCTCAAATTGGGGTCCATTAAGGTTCAAATTTCGGCCCTGTCGATTTTCTTCCAGAAAGAATTGGCTTCAGTTCCTGAAGTCCAGACTTTTGTAAAAGGAGTACTACATATACAGCCCCCGGTTGTGCCCCCAGTGGCACCGTGGGATCTTAATGTAGTCTTGGATTTTCTCAAATCCCATTGGTTTGAGCCGCTCAAATCGGTGGAGTTGAAGTATCTTACATGGAAAGTAACCATGCTACTGGCCCTGGTTTCAGCCAGGAGAGTATCAGAATTGGCGGCTTTATCATATAAGAGCCCATATCTGATTTTCCATACGGACAGGGCAGAACTGCGGACGCGTCCTCATTTTCTGCCTAAGGTGGTGTCAGCGTTTCACCTGAACCAGCCTATTGTGGTGCCTGCGGCTACTAACGATTTGGAGGATTCCAAGTTGTTGGACGTGGTCCGGGCATTGAAAATATATATTTCAAGAACGGCGGGAGTCAGAAAGTCTGACTCACTGTTTATATTGTATGCACCCAACAAGATGGGTGCTCCTGCTTCTAAGCAGACGATTGCTCGTTGGATTTGTAGCACAATTCAACTTGCACATTCTGTGGCAGGCTTGCCACAACCTAAATCTGTCAAGGCCCATTCCACAAGGAAAGTGGGCTCATCCTGGGCGGCTGCCCGGGGGGTCTCGGCATTACAACTCTGCCGAGCTGCTACTTGGTCAGGGGCAAACACGTTTGCAAAATTCTACAAATTTGATACCCTGGCTGAGGAGGACCTTGAGTTCTCTCATTCGGTGCTGCAGAGTCATCCGCACTCTCCCGCCCATTTGGGAGCTTTGGTATAATCCCCATGGTCCTGACGGAGTCCCCAGCATCCACTTAGGACGTTAGAGAAAATAAGAATTTACTTACCGATAATTCTATTTCTCGTAGTCCGTAGTGGATGCTGGGCGCCCATCCCAAGTGCGGATTGTCTGCAATACTTGTACATAGTTATTGTTACAAACAAATTCGGGTTGTTATTGTTGTAAGCCGTCTGTTCAGAGGCTCCTACGTTTGTCATACTGTTAACTGGGTTCAGATCACAAGTTATACGGTGTGATTGGTGTGGCTGGTATGAGTCTTACCCGGGATTCAATATCCTTCCTTATTGTGTACGCTCGTCCGGGCACAGTATCCTAACTGAGGCTTGGAGGAGGGTCATAGGGGGAGGAGCCAGTACTCACCACCTAATCCTAAAGCTTTATTTTTGTGCCCTGTCTCCTGCGGAGCCGCTATTCCCCATGGTCCTGACGGAGTCCCCAGCATCCACTACGGACTACGAGAAATAGAATTATCGGTAAGTAAATTCTTATTTTACTTTTACACAATGGCTTCACCCCTAGCCCTTGGGTGGCTGGAGGGGGGGGGGGCTTGATTTAAGGGGTTCCCACTCCTCCAGGGTACCCCGGCCAGGGGTGACTAGTTGGGGGGATAATGCCATGGCCGCAGGGACCAGTATAAAAGTGTCCCCCGGCTCTGGCATTATCTCTCTGGCTAGTGGAGCCTGGTGCTGTTTTAAAAGATACGGGGGACTCTTTTGTCCCCCGTATTCTTTGAACCAGGACCGGACGCAGAGCCCGGTGCTGGTTGATTAAATATGGGGCGACCCCAGTAATTTTTTCCCCAGTATTTTTTCAACCAGGACCGGCTCAAAGAGCCCAAGGCTGGTTATGCTTGGGGGGGGGACCCCATGCAATATTGGGGGGATTTTTAACCCTTTCACACCCCTTCCCACTGATAAGCATGCACGGATCTCACTGATCCGTGCATGCCTATCAGAATACGGATAAAAAAAGCAGGTCTATTTGAAAAACGTTTTTTTGTTTACGACTTGTAACATTTACTGGCAGTGTTTGGCTATTGCCGGCAGTGATTGTGGATACGAATTCTTAGTAAATTACCGAGTTGTATAAAATAACAGGCGTATTTGACCGATGGTGTATTCATTCGGTTTTTTTTTCTCTGCCCTCAAAACAAATACGAATGCCCTCATCACTGCCGAGATTTGTGTTCAGTAAATTTGTGTTTAGTAAATTTGTGTTTAGTAAATTCCCGAGATGACACTTTGAAAAAAAATAAAAATAAATCGATCAAAATCGGGAGCTTAGTAAATATACTCCCAAGAGTGCAAACATGCATTGTATCTCAGCTTGCAGTGGTGGAAACTATTATATCTGTGTTAGACCAGATTACACTACACCAATCTGGCAACATTTTCTGAGAATACTGCTTTTATTTGTACATACTTCACTGTGACATTGCTTGCAGGGCCGTCTTAACAACAGTGTAGGCCCCTGGGCATAGCAATGCACTGGGCTCCCTACCCATCCTCCAGCGGTAGGGGTGGGGGTGCTATCAGCGGCAGCTTTGATGTACAGCGGGCGGTAGGGGGTGTCCTATCTACCGCTCAGCATGTAGGACCTGGAGAAGTAATTTCTGCTAATTATTCCTTTACTGCACAGATGGGGTTAAACTGTAGAAGGGGGCATTGGGCTGAATGAAGGGGCCCCGGTACATGACTACCAGGGTGGTAGGGGGTGTTTAATATGTAGGGGAGGGGTGGATAGTGGAGTGGGCTTAATATTTATCATTTTCCGGTGGGAGGGCAGATTGCTTGACTGCAGATATCGCCAGTTCCTGAAAATATATTTCTTAGCTTTGAATGAAATAACAAACTAGAGAGTCCTACCTTTCAGAAGGTTCTGGGGACTTGGGGATCAGAGTTCAGGAGCCAGAGCAATTCACCAACGAAAATCTAAAACTGCATATTAGGCGTGTGGAGCTGAGCAGGGACTGGTTGCTTGAAAGCTGATATCTCTGGCTCTGGGCATAGTAGAGACAAGCTGCCAGTGTCCACCAAAAGGGAAGAGTCCCAGCTCTTGGAATATACCCTCAGAAAAACTCTAAGTCAGACAGAACCCGAGAAATCTGCTGGGAAGAGCAATTAACAGGCTTGGATGGGGACCACTGCTTTCAAAACAGATATCTCCAGTTCCCCAGGGCCGATTTTCAAAAATTTGGTACCCCTGGAAAGAGGGGACCCTCAGCTATCAGCCTAGGGCCCTTATACTCCTGGGGCCTTTGGGCAAGAGCCCATTGAGCCCATACAAAAAGACGGCCCTGATTGCTTGTGGTAACTTGCATAGGAAAATGGTAGATCTTACTTACAGCAGCTGGTTCAGGTGATAGCTGATTTCCTCCTGAGTTAGTGCACTTCTTCCTTGTAGTTCTGTAGGTGAATAGACACGGGCAAACACAGGATTTCTAGACGGGGGTTCCAAATGCACTCCACAATCTCCCACTTTATGGAACATTGGAGCAAGTTTGGCAGTCTGGGGAAGTAATTGACAAATCTAGTACTGACCTTGGTCACATACAATATGTACACATTGGTCTTTTTATACACTGAATATATGGATGGTCTAAAGTATAAGCTGTATCAAACATATTTAATATAAATAACAAGTGGTCAGGAAAAGGTTAAACGTACCATAATATATAAATCCAAATCATACTTGCCTACTTGACCCTCTCCATGAGGGAGAAAATGCTCTGTTCCTGGACTTTCCTGGTAATGTATGATTGCCATCACCTGTGGTGAAACACCTTTCTTATCAATTAACTAGCTCACCACAGGTGATGGCAACAGGGCCGGTGCAAGGTTTCTTGGCACCCTAGGCAAGATGTCAGCCTACTGCCCCCCAACGTCATCAGTTACTCACTTTCCTAGTCACTAAGGTGAAAGTTCATAGGTGGCATCTTATACATTTCCCAGCCGTCTGATTGCATTATCTCTCAAAGATATCATTAATTATTTTAAAGCTACACTCAGTGGCACCACCTTCCCAGATCCTGGCATCCTACCCAGCTGCCTATCTCTTTCTATTTCATTCATCTCTCATACATACTGTACATAAATACATCCATACACTGCCTCTCTCATATATACATTCACACTCTCTCATTCCTTCACAACTCTCTACTTTTTCTCTGTCTTTCTCATTCTCGCTCTCTTTTACATATATATTATATCCCTTTATTTCTGCCACACACACACATCTCTCTTTCTATTTTATTCTGTCTCTTATACATATAGTATAAATGCATACATATTCACTGACTCTCTGATACATTACACTGCCTCTCTCATACATACATACATACATACATACATACATACACTGCCTCCCTCATACATACATACATGCATACATACATACACTGCCTTTCTCATATATACATTCATACATACATACACTGCCTCCATACATACACACACACATATATACACCCATACACTGCCTCCATACATATATACAGTACATCCATACACTGCCTCCATACATACACACACATATATACCATCCATACACTGCCTCCATACATATATACAATACATCCATACACTGCCTCCATACACATATACATTCATACATACACACATATATACAGCCATACACTACCTTCATACATACATACATCCATACACTACCTCCATACATACACACATATATACAATACAGCGATACACTGATACACTGCCTCCATACATACATACATATATACATTCATACACACACTGCACCGTACGTACGTATATACATCCATACACTGCCTCCATACATACACACATATATACAGCCATACACTACCTCCATACATACACACATATATACATCCATACACTGCCTCCATACATATATACAGTACATCCATACACTGCCTCCATACATACACACATATATACAGTACATCCATACACTGCCTCCATACATACACACACATATATACATCCATACACTGCCTCCATACATAAATACAGTACATCCATACACTGCCTCCATACACATATACATTCATACATACACACATATATACAGCCATACACTACCTTCATACATACATACATCCATACACTACCTCCATACATACACACATATATACAGCCATACACTGCCTCCATACATATATACAGTACATCCATACACTGCCTACGTACGTACGTACGTACGTACGTACGTACACATATACAATACATCGGTACACTGCCTCCATACGTACATATATACATTCATACACTGCCTCCGTACGTACACAGCCTCCATACATACCTCCATACACTGCCTCCATATGTATATACATATATACATACACTGCCTCCATACATACATACATACATACATACATCCACTGCCTCCATACATACATCCATATACTGCCTCCATACATACATCCATACACTGCCTCCATACATACATCCATACACTGCCTCCGTACGTACGTACGTACGTACGTACGTACGTACGTACGTACGTACGTACGTACACACATATATACAATACATCGGTACACTGCCTCCATACACATATACATTCATACATACACACATATATACAGCCATACACTACCTTCATACATCCATCCATACACTACCTCCATACATACATCCATAAACTGCCTCCGTACGTACGTACGTACGTACGTACGTACGTACGTACACACACACACACATATATACAATACAGCGATACACTGCCTCCATACATACATACATACATACATATATACATTCATACACACACTGCACCGTACGTACGTACGTACGTACGTACGTACGTACGTATATACATCCATACACTGCCTCCATACATACACACATATATACATCCATACACTACCTCCATACATACAGTACATCCATACATACATACGTACATATATACACACATATATACAATACATCGGTACACTGCCTCCATACGTACATATATACATTCATACACTGCCTCCGTACGTACACAGCCTCCATACATACCTCCATACACTGCCTCCATATGTATATACATATATACATACACTGCCTCCATACATACATATATCCATCCACTGCCTCCATACATACATCCATACACTGCCTCCATATGTACATACATATATAAATACATACATAGCCTCCATACATACACACATACATACACTGTCTCCATACATCTATATACACATAATGTCTTCATACATACTGTACATAAATCCAACCCCCCTCCCCCCTTCAGTGCACACTTTTGCAACTACCAGTTCCCCCGGGGTGTGACTCCAGGCAGCCACTACTCCGGGTGCCACACCATCGCACCAAGGAGGCGACATCTTACCGCTGGCCAGGAAGCTGTACTGTTCCCCGCTGCTGCCACCATCTTCCGGCTCACTGCTGCTGTTGCTGCCGGCGGCTCCATAGTGCAGAGCAGCAGGTGAGGGACGGGCGGCCGGGCGGGCGGCTGCTGCTGGCGGGGAGGCAGTGTTCCTGGTGCTGCCGCCGGCTCCGAGTTCACAGTGCGCTGCAGATAGCGCGAGGTGGGCGCCTGCTTCTGCCTCCCCCGCGGGCGCCTGCTCCTGCCTGATGCCGCACTTGTCCTCAATACCCTCCGGAACCCAGAGAATTATATTTAAAAAAACAAACAAACGGTGCCGTGGGTTGTGGGGGGAAAGTGGAGGCCGCTCACTCCTAGTTGTGCTGTTAAGTGCCGCCCTCCAGCGGCCGGCGCTCTAGGCAGCTGCCTAAAGCTGCCTAGTGGTAGCGCCGGCCCTGGATGGCAATCATACATTACCAGGAAAGTCCAGGAACAGAGCATTTTCTCCCTCATGGAGAGGGTCAGGTAGGCAAATACATATTAAAACCTGTAGGAGACAAAACTGCACATTATAAACACATATTCTCCCACCTCATGGTAAGCCTCCTGTCTTTTTTTTCCGCAGCTACTCTGGTCCAGTGTGGTGACTGAGGGCTTAGTGGTAGAAGAAGTTGCTACCACTGTGCATTTGCAGCAGCTCCACTGTCCCTTAAACTGCATGTTATGGTGGCAGCTCAAGTAATTGTATTATAATATATACTGTTGCTATTGTGGACATAATTTGAGCCAGAACCAGAAACCCCCCTGCATTTGCCTGAGACGTGTATAGCCCATGCAACTGAGTGCATTGAAGTAACTGTTCTTCATACTTCTGAAACGTCAGGTGCTATCCCATAAATAGCCACCCTTGTTGTGGTAAGTGCAGCTATTCCTGTAGTGGGTGTAGTATGGTATGCCGGCTGCTGGGCTCCCGGTGACCAGCATACCGGCGCTGGGAGCCCGACTGCTGGCATACCGACAGCGTGGCAAGTGCAAATGAGCCCCTTGCGGGCTCACTGCGCTCGCCACGCTGCGGGCACGGTGGCGCGCTACGCTATTTATTCTCCCTCCAGGGAGGTCGTGGACCCCCAAGAGGGAGAAAAATTGTCGGTATGCCGGCTGTTGGGATCCCGGCGCCGGTATACTGTGCGTCGGGATCCCGACAGCCGGCAAACTGAAGACCACCCCCTGTAGTAATCATGTCTGCCTGTGTTGACTAGTAGGTAGGGAGAGCTGCAGTATGTATTACCCCATCAGGCAGGGCCGGCTCCAGGCATGTTCGACTAGAGCGGCCGCGCGGGGCGCCACTCTTATAGGGCGCCGCACGCTGCGGCCGCCATATTCCTGCCTGGAGCCAGCCTTTAATCTGTGTGTCCCACTCCCGGCCGCTTGTGTGCGCGCTATGCAGCGCGCTGTGCGGCGCCGGCGTCTGACGTTGGACGCCGGCGCCGCACAGCGTGCATAGCGTGCAGACAGTATCGTTCCTCCGTCCGCGGCCCCCCCACCCGCCCGCGCCCACAGCAGTACTCCCGGCTCCCAGCACCGCAGTGTCAGTGACAGGTAAGTTAAAATCTGTCTGGCACTGTGTGGGGTCGTTTATGTTTCTGGCACTGTGGGGGCATATCTGCACTGTGGGGGCATTATGTTTCTGGCACTGTGGGGGCATACCTGCACTGTGGGGGCATTATGTTTCTGGCACTGTGGGGGCATATCTGCACTGTGGGGGCATTATGTTTCTGGCACTGTGGGGGCATATCTGCACTGTGGGGGCATTATGTTTCTGGCACTGTGGGGGCATACGCATATCTGCACTGTGGGGGCATTATGTTTCTGGCACTGTGGGGGCATATCTGCACTGTGGGGGCATTATGTTTCTGGCACTGTGGGGGCATATCTGCACTGTGGGGGCGTTATGTTTCTGGCACTGTGGGGGCATATCTGCACTGTGGGGGCATTATGTTTCTGGCACTGTGGGGGCATACGTATATCTGCACTGTGGGGGCATTATGTTTCTGGCACTGTGGGGGCATATCTGCACTGTGGGGGCATTATGTTTCTGGCACTGTGGGGGCATACCTGCACTGTGGGGGCATTATGTTTCTGGCACTGTGGGGGCATATCTGCACTGTGGGGGCATTATGTTTCTGGCACTGTGGGGGCATATCTGCACTGTGGGGGCATTATGTTTCTGGCACTGTGGGGGCATTATGTTTCTGGCACTGTGGGGGCATATCTGCACTGTGGGGGCATTTATGTTTCTGGCACTGTGGGGGCATATCTGCACTGTGGGGGCATTTATGTTTCTGGCACTGGGGGCATTTATGTATCTGGCACTGTGGGGGCATATCTGCACTGTGGGGGCTTTTATGTTTTGTGGCACGGCGGGCATTTATTTATCTGGCACTGTGGGGGCATTTATGTTTTGTGGCACTGGGGGCATTTATGTATCTGGCACTTATGTATCTGGCACTGTGGGGTCATTGATGCATCTGGCACTGTGGGGGCACTTATGTATCTGGCATTGTGTGGTCATTTATGTATCTGGCATTGTGGGGGCATTTATGTATCTGGCACTGGGGGCATATCTGCACTGTGTGGCCATTTATGTATCTGGCACTGCTGGGGGGCATGTCACGTGTAGCTGTCACTGCTGGGGGGTATGTCACGTGTAGCTGGCACTGCTGGGGGGCATGTCACGTGTAGCTGGCACTGCTGGGGGGCATATCATGTAGTGTATCTACTAGGCGTCTGTGGCTAGGCAATGTGTCTATCGTGCTCTGCCTGGCGCAAAGTGTCTATCGTGCTCTGCCTGGCGCAAAGTGTCTATCGTGCTCTGCCTGGCGCAAAGTGTCTATCGTGCTCTGCCTGGCGCAAAGTGTCTATCGTGCTCTGCCTGGCGCAAAGTGTCTAATGTGCTCTGCCTGGCGCAAAGTGTAAAGGAGGTTCTACCTGGTGCAATGTGTATTAGCTGCACTACTATGTGGTGTAATGCGAATTGCCACTATTCTGTGGTCATGCACCTTCCCCACGAAGCAACGCCCCTCTTAATTTTTGCTGCGCGCCTTCGCCACGCACTGTCCCTGCTTCAGCATGTGGGTGGAGGAGCACCAAGCATTACAGTATGTACATCATTTTGCCCTCCTTACTTAAAAATGTGCCCTCCTTGTGATCAGCACCCTGCCCTAAAACGTGAACACTATCATGTGTAGCTGGCACTGCTGGGGGTCTATTGTGTGTAGCTGGCACTGTTGAGGGGCATGTCATGTGTAGCTGGCACTGCTGCGGGGCATGTCATGTGTAGCTGGCACTGCTGCGGGGCATGTCATGTGTTGCTGGCACTGCTGCGGGGCATGTCATGTGTTGCTGGCACTGCTGCGGGGCATGTCATGTGTAGCTGGCACTACACTGGAGACATTGTGTGTAAGGAACACTACTGTGGCTGTTCTGCATAAGGCTGCTAATTGTGTGCATAGAGGGGGTGTGAAAAAATATATTTATTTATAGTTTAATAATATGAAGTTACGAGGCCACACCCACTTTCCCAGGAGGCCACGCCCACTTTCCCCGCGCATAGGGGTTGGGGGGCGCTTTTACATTTTCTCGCTCAGGGTGCTAGTAGGCCTGGAGCCGGCCCTGCCATCAGGTATACCTGTTGCGCCTGTGAAATATATTTTGCACAGATGTTCTTATCCTTCTAATCCACCCAAACCATATCTTTTCATGGAGTCTCATGTTTGTTTTTTTCTTCTGAGATTGGAGTTCTTTTAATTCTGCCTCTCCTTCTCTAATTTTTGCTTTTAATTATTTTACGTTGTTCTAGTGCCTCAATGGTTTCATCAATGGGTACAGAATTTTATTTCCTCCTTATGGTCATGGTTCACTGCAACTAGGCTGCAGTTGGCTCCATTACTGGTGTCTTCCCTCAGATCACCTAGAGGCGCATCTATGGCAATGGTATAGGGATGCTATATGTCCCGGTTTTCCTGGGATTGTACAGGTTTTAAGGCATCTATCCTGGCTTCCCAACAACTGTGTTTGGCATGCCTAAATGCCCTGGTTTACCGTGGATCCAGGGCCAGAGCGAGGCAGCAGCTGGGCATTAGGACCCAGAGGTAAAGGGGAAACACATGGTGGGCCCTTCATGCCCCTGTCTGACATTGGACCCATCGGTTTGACAAAAGCACAACCTCAGATGGAAGTGTCTGCAGGGATTGGGGCAGGAAGCCCACCACAGACAGCATGCTGTAACTATTAGTATGCATGTTGTCTCATCTGACAGAGCAGGAACCAGGAAGAACTGGCTGCCAGTGCTGGGAGGTAGTGGAGCTGCACTCTTGGTCTGTCCATCTTCCATTGTACTACCATGGGCTACAGGAGATCCTCTGCCCAGGGCCGGTGCTAGGGTGTTCTATGCCCCTCTGCAATCTATAAATTTGTGCCCTCCTACAAATGGGAGAAGCAGGCTAATGAGAGGCAGTTGGTGATATTGGGGAGAGGTAGGGGGTGACAGGGAGAGGAAATGGGTGATGAAGAAAGGCAGATGGTGATGGGGAGGCAGTGGGTGATAGTGAGAGGCAGCAGGTGACAGGGAGAGGTAGAAGGTGACAGGGGGAGGGTGACAGGAGAGTGTGACTGGCAGAGGGTGCCAGGCAGTGGGTAAAAGGGAGAGGGGGACAGGAGAGAGGGTAATGAGGAGTGGGTGATAGGAGAGAGAGGGTGATGCCGTGAAGGTTATAGTGTGAGGGTGACAGGCAGTGGTTGACAGGAGAGGATGACGAGGAGAAGCAGTGGGAAGAGAGAGGCTGGTGCAGACAGAGGATGGGCAGAGAGGCTAGCACAGAGGAAGAGAGGCTGGCACAGAGGAAGAGAAGAGAGGCTGGCACAGAGGATGGATGGAAAGGCTGGCGCAGGGGAAGGGAAGAGAGGCTTGTGAAGACAAGGAATAGGCAGAGAGGCTGGCTCCAAGGAAGGGAAGAGAGGCTGGCGCAGACAGAGGATAAGAAGAAAGGCTGGAAAAGAAGGGAAGAGAGGCTGGCACAGAGGATGGGCAGAAAGGCTTACACTGAAAGAAGATGGGAGGCTTGCACAGAGAGGAAAAAGGCATAATGCTGGTATAGATGAGAAAATGGCGGAGAGGTTATTATCGGTAAGGACAGATAAAGGAGAATGATAAACAAAAGAGGCAGTAAGAAAACGTACCTGTTAAAGGAGAAGGAGATGGCATGGGATAAGGGCAGACTGCAACCTACAGTATGTGGTAATGCACCTGCCTGAGGCATTGGATTTCATTGACAAACAGTCTGTCACTGCCCTCTAAACCATGCTCTAACCCGGCCTGGGTGGTCATACAGTTTGACAGGCACGGCAACAGTGGAGAGCACCTCTCCAGCAGTTAGAGGGTAAATTGCACTCAGACTAATTTATGCAACAGTAACAGCAAGTACAGTAGTCACAGTTCTTCTCATGATGTATTGTTTTACACGTTAGTAAGTTTATATATGTATTGTATTTATTTAGTGTATACTAGGTATGTGCGTCATATAGCCATTACTGATTAACAGGATGCCTTTCTGATCATTAAATCAGTTGCAATTATAAGGGCTTGCATAGGGGCCTCAGAGATAACCCGTTGCTTTGAGACACAGAGCATAGTGGTGTATTTTTCCCTAGCTTTTTTAGGAATGGGCATGGCCACACCTCCCCATTATGTCCAAGCCCCAGTGTGTCCGGGATTTTTATTTTTTTAAATGCAGCATCCCCACAGTGGGTTCACTATGTATAGTTTTCTATTTGTATTGTCCTCTAACCCTTATAAGGGTCCCAGTGGTTTGCAATTATCCCAGCAACCATTATGATCTCTAGTGATCCATTCTCTATGGTCACTGTCAGGTATTCTCCCTTGTTTATTGGTGTCATCTGCTCTCTCAACGCATAGTATACTTCCAGGTTTTTGTTTTTTCCCAACACATTGGGACATAGGGGGTAATTCCAAGTTGATTGCAGCAGGAATTTAGTTAGCAATTGGGCAAAACCATGTGCACTGCAGGGGAGGCAGATTTAACATGTGCAGAGAGAGTTAGATTTGGGTGTGGTGTGTTCAATCTGCAATCTAAATTGCAGTGTAAAAATAAAGCAGCCAGTATTTACCCTGCACAGAAATAAAATAACCCACCCAAATCTAACTCTCTCTGCACATGTTAAATCTGCCTCCCCTGCAGTGCACATGGTTTTGCCCAATTGCTAACTAAATTCCTGCTGCGATCAACTTGGAATTACCCCCATAGTTTCTTCTATGATGCTCTCTACAAATACCTCCACTTCATTATTAACTGGTTGATCCTCTGGAATTCCGTATACTGGGGGTAATTCCAAGTTGATCGCAGAAGGAATTTTTTTAGCAATTGGGCAAAACCATGTGCACTGCAGGGGAGACAGATTTAACATGTGCAGAAAGAGTTAGATTTGGGTGGGTTATTTTGTTTCTGTGCAGGGTAAATACTGGCTGCTTTATTTTTACACTGCAAATTAGATTGCAGATTGAACACGCCACACCCAAATCTAACTCTCTCTGCACATGTTAAATCTGTCTCCCCTGCAGTGCACATGGTTTTGCCCAATTGCTAAAAAAATTCCTGCTGCGATCAACTTGGAATTACCCCCACTGTTCTTCTCCCACACATTTTGTAATAGAGTCCTCAATTATGTTGTTTTAAGACGCCTTCACTTCATTATCTGGTTGTTCCTCTGGATCTGCATCCTGTAGTTCATTAGGTGGTTTGCCCACACTTTGAATAATAGATTCTTCTATGATGTCTTCAGACAAGTCCATTTTTATCTGCTTACCTTGATACAAATTAAGATCAAAAGACCAAATACAAGAACAGTAAGAGCTACTTAACTGTCCCGTGAGTCTATAGTAAGACAGGTATCTGTAAGGGGGCAGGGCTTTATAATAGGTCAGCAACAAACACCATTATAATATTATTCTGAAAGCCTGTACACCTCTTTGTATTTTTGTTAATAAAGTTAGTGTTTGTAAAAAAAAAATCTAAGGTTATAGAAGGGGTTGTACTGTGACGGTCATCAGGCAGCTCTTATCTGCACATGGGATTATGCATTTTTTTTTTCAAGACCTCTTGCATGCATATTGGTCCGCGGCTAGGAAGCACGACGCAGCACTATGGTACTTGCCGAGATCGCTGGAGGGATAAAGAACCCCCCCTCCCCCTCGCACACACTCTCCAGCAGCTGAGATGTTAATGTCCGAGTGTTATTGCATTCTGTTTCCCTCGATAAGAGATAAAGCAGGAGCAGCTACAGTGCCATGCTATGTGCCCTAATAATTAGTGATGTGCACCGGACATTTTTCGGGTTTTGTGTTTTGGTTTTGGATTCGGTTCCGCGGCCGTGTTTTGGATTCGGACGCGTTTTGGCAAAACCTCCCTGAAATTTTTTTGTCGGATTCGGGTCTGTTTTGGATTCGGGTGTTTTTTTACAAAAAACCCTCAAAAACAGCTTAAATCATAGAATTTGGGGGTAATTTTGATCCCATAGTATTATTAATCTCAATAACCATAATTTCCACTTATTTCCAGTCTATTCTGAACACCTCACAATATTATTTTTAGTCCTAAAATTTGCACCGAGGTCGCTGGATGACTAAGCTAAGCGACCCAAGTGGCCGACACAAACACCTGGCCCATCTAGGAGTGGCACTGCAGTGTCAGACAGGATGGCACTTCAAAAAAATAGTCCCCAAACAGCACATGATGCAAAGAAAAAAAGAGGCACAATAAGGTAGCTGTGTGACTAAGCTAAGCGACCCAAGTGGCCGACACAAACACCTGGCCCATCTAGGAGTGGCACTGCAGTGTCAGGCAGGATGGCAGATTTAAAAAATAGTCCCCAAACAGCACATGATGCAAAGAAAAAAAGAGGTGCACCAAGGTCGCTGGATGGCTAAGCTAAGCGACACAAGTGGCCGACACAAAGACCTGGCCCATCTAGGAGTGGCACTGCAGTGTCAGACAGGATGGCAGATTAAAAAAATTGTCCCCAAACAGCACAATGCAAAGAAAAAAAGAGGCGCAATGAGGTAGCTGTGTGACTAAGCTAAGCGACCCATGTGGCCGACACAAACACCTGGCCCATCTAGGAGTGGCACTGCAGTGTCAGACAGGATGGCACTTCAAAAAATAGTCCCCAAACAGCACATGATGCAAAGAAAAAAAGAGGTGCACCAAGATCGCTGGATGGCTAAGCTAAGCGACCCAAGTGGCCGACACAAACACCTGGCCCATTTAGGAGTGGCACTGCAGTGTCAGACAGGATGGCACTTCAAAAAAATAGTCCCCAAACAGCACATGATGCAAAGAAAAAAAGAGGTGCAATGAGGTAGCTGTGTGACTAAGCTAAGCGACCCAAGTGGCTGACACAAACACCTGGCCCATCTAGGAGTGGCACTGCAGTGTCAGACATGATGGCACTTCAAAAAATAGTCCCAAAACAGCACATGATGCAAAGAAAAAAAAAGGTGCACCAAGGTTGCTGGATGGCTAAGCTAAGCGACCCAAATGGCCGACACAAACACCTGGCCCATCTAGGAGTGGCACTGCACTGTCAGACAGGATGGCAGATTAAAAAAATAGTCCCCAAACAGCACATGATGCAAAGAAAAAAAAAAAGGCGCAATGAGGTAGCTGTGTGACTAAGCTAAGCGACCCAAGTGGCCGACACAAACACCTGGCCCATCTAGGAGTGGCACTGCAGTGTCAGAAAGGATGGCAGATTAAAAAAAATAGTCCCCAAACAGCACATGATGCAAAGAAAAAAAGGGGCGCAATGAGGTAGCTGTGTGACTAAGCTAAGCGACCCAAGTGGCCGACACAAACACCTGGCCCATCTAGGAGTGGCACTGCAGTGTCAGACAGGATGGCAGATTAAAAAAATTGTCCCCAAACAGCACATGATGCAAAGAAAAAAAGGGGCGCAATGAGGTAGCTGTGTGACTAAGCTAAGCGACCCAAGTGGCCGACACAAACACCTGGCCCATCTAGGAGTGGCACTGCAGTGTCAGACAGGATGGCAGATTAAAAAAATTGTCCCCAAACAGCACAATGCAAAGAAAAAAAGAGGCGCAATGAGGTAGCTGTGTGACTAAGCTAAGCGACCCATGTGGCCGACACAAACACCTGGCCCATCTAGGAGTGGCACTGCAGTGTCAGACAGGATGGCACTTCAAAAAATAGTCCCCAAACAGCACATGATGCAAAGAAAAATGAAAGAAAAAAGAGGTGCAAGATGGATTTGTCCTTGGGCCCTCCCACCCACCCTTATGTTGTATAAACAGGACATGCACACTTTAACAAACCCATCATTTCAGCGACAGGGCCTGCCACACGACTGTGACTGAAATGACTGGTTGGTTTGGGCCCCCACCAGAGCCGGATTAAGGGGGGGGTCCCGGGGATACGTACCCCCGGGCCCCCCTTTCCAAAAGGGCCCCCTGCTCATACACGCACGCAGGGGGGGTTTCCGAGTACCTAGAAACCCCCCCTGCATGCTGATCCATCGTAGCAGCTGACAATTTTTTTTTTCTTATTCTAGAACCGCAGAGAGACTGTGGGGTATATGCAATTCACGGCGAATCGCGGCAATTTTTCGCCGTTTTTTAATTCGACTAAATTCGCCAGGTGAATTCCGGAAGGTGGCTTCCGGAATTCACCATATTCAATGAAAAACGGATTCGCCAGAATCGCGGGCGAAAATCGTCCGATTTGGCGGATTTTGCAGCGATTTTAAAAAACGGGAAAAAACGGGAAAAACCCGGAAAAAAAAAATGGCGTTGGGTTTCCCCTCCAAAGCATAACCAGCCTCGGGCTCTTCGAGCTGGTCCTGGTTCTAAAAATGCAGGGGACAAAAAGAGTAGGGGTCCCCCGTATTTTTAACACCAGCATCGGGCTCCACTAGCTGGACAGATAATGCCACAGCCGGGGGTCACTTTTATGCCGTGCCCTGCGGCCGTGGCATTAACTACCCAACTAGTCACCCCTGGCCGGGGTACCCTGGGGGAGTGGGGGCCCCTTCAATCAAGGGGTCCCCCCCCCCAGCCACCCAAGGGCCAGGGGTGAAGCCCGAGGCTGTCCCCCCCCATCCAATGGGCTGCGGATGGGAGGGCTGATAGCCTTTTGTGATAATTAAAAGATATTGGTTTTTCCAGTAGTACTACAAGTCCCAGCAAGCCTCCCCCGCAAGCTGGTACTTGGAGAACCACAAGTACCAGCATGCGGGGGGGAAAACGGGCCCGCTGGTACCTGTAGTACTACTGAAAAAAAAATACCCAAATAAAAACAGGACACACACACCGTGAAAGTAAAACTTTATTTCATACGCCGACACACACATACTTACCTATGTTGACACGCCGACTGCCACGGTCTCCGACGATCCGAGGTACCTGTGAAAAAATTATACTCACCTTCCAGCGTCCAGAGGTACATCCAGGTCCAGAGATAATCCACGTACTTGGCAAAACAAAAAAACGAACACCGATCCATACCGGACTAGAAAGGGGTCCAATGCTTTCACATCAGACCCCTTTCTCCCGAATGCCGGGACATCACGTGACTCCTGTCACTGAAGTCCCTTCAGCCAATCAGGAAGCGCTACTTCCGTGGCGCTCATCTGATTGGCTGTGCGCTGTCTGTGATGTGACAGCGCATCGCAAAGCCGCTCCATTACTTTCAATGGTGGGAACTTAGCGGCTAGCGGGGGGGTCACCCGCCGGTCAGCCGCTGACCGGCGGGTGACCTCACCGCTAGCCGCTAAGTTCCCACCATTGAATATAATGGACTGGGCTGTGCGATGCGCTGTCTGCTCAGACGCACAGAGCCAATCAGATGAGCGCAACGAAGTTGCGCTTCCTGATTGGCTATAGAGACCTTTCTGTGACAGCTGTCACTGACAGGTCTCTCTGCATTCGGGGATAGGGGTCCCATGTGTCAGCATGGGACCCCTTTCAGTCCGTTTGGTCGGGTATTTGCGGTTTGTTATTTTCTACAAGTACGTGGATGTATCTCTGGACCATGGCTGAGGTGAGTATATTGATCTTTTTTTTCAGGTACCCCTGGATTCTACATGGAGAAGAGGACCGATGTCAGCGTGTGAACATAGGTAAGTATGTGTGTGTCGACGTAAGAAATAAAGTTTTACTTTCACGGTGTGTGTGTCTTGTTTTTATTTGGGTATTTTTTTTCCAGTAGTACTACAGGTACCAGCGGGCCCGTTTTTCTCCCGCATGCTGGTACTTGTGGTTCTCCAAGTACCAGCTTGCGGGGGAAGCTTGCTGGGACTTGTAGTACTACTGGAAAAATAAGATTTTACTTACCGATAAATCTATTTCTCGTAGTCCGTAGTGGATGCTGGGGACTCCGTCAGGACCATGGGGATTAGCGGCTCCGCAGGAGACAGGGCACAAAAATAAAGCTTTAGGATCAGGTGGTGTGCACTGGCTCCTCCCCCTATGACCCTCCTCCAAGCCTCAGTTAGGATACTGTGCCCGGACGAGCGTACACAATAAGGAAGGATTTTGAATCCCGGGTAAGACTCATACCAGCCACACCAATCACACCGTACAACTTGTGATCTGAACCCAGTTAACAGTATGACAACGTAGGAGCCTCTGAACAGACGGCTCACAACAAGAACAACCCGATTTTTTTGTAACAATAACTATGTACAAGTATTGCAGACAATCCGCACTTGGGATGGGCGCCCAGCATCCACTACGGACTACGAGAAATAGATTTATCGGTAAGTAAAATCTTATTTTCTCTAACGTCCTAGTGGATGCTGGGGACTCCGTCAGGACCATGGGGATTATACCAAAGCTCCCAAACGGGCGGGAGAGTGCGGATGACTCTGCAGCACCGAATGAGAGAACTCCAGGTCCTCTTTAGCCAGGGTATCAAATTTGTAGAATTTTACAAACGTGTTCTCCCCCGACCACGTAGCTGCTCGGCAGAGTTGTAATGCCGAGACCCCTCGGGCAGCCGCCCAGGATGAGCCCACCTTCCTTGTGGAATGGGCCTTGACAGATTTAGGCTGTGGCAGGCCTGCCACAGAATGTGCAAGTTGAATTGTGCTACAAATCCAACGAGCAATCGTCTGCTTAGAAGCAGGAGCACCCAGCTTGTTGGGTGCATACAGTATAAACAGCGAGTCAGATTTTCTGACTCCAGCCGTCCTTGAAATATATATTTTCAATGCCCTGACAACGTCCAGCAACTTGGAATCCTCCAAATCGCTAGTAGCCGCAGGCACCACAATAGGCTGGTTCAGGTGAAACGCTGACACCACCTTAGGCAGAAAATGAGGACGCGTCCGCAGTTCTGCCCTGTCCGAATGGAAAATCAGATATGGGCTTTTATACGATAAAGCCGCCAATTCTGACACTCTCCTGGCTGAAGCCAGGGCCAGTAGCATGGTTACTTTCCATGTAAGATATTTCAAATCCGCCGATTTGAGTGGCTCAAACCAATGGGATTTGAGAAAATCCAAAACTACATTAAGGTCCCACGGAGCCACTGGGGGCACAACCGGGGGCTGTATATGTAGTACTCCTTTTACAAAAGTCTGGACTTCAGGAACTGAAGCCAATTCTTTCTGGAAGAAAATCGACAGGGCCGAAATTTGAACCTTAATGGACCCCAACTTGAGGCCCATAGACAATCCTGTTTGCAGGAAATGTAGGAATCGACCCAATTGAAATTCCTCCGTGGGGGCCTTCCTGGCCTCACACCACGCAACATATTTTCTCCAAATGCGGTGATAATGTTGTGCAGTCACCTCCTTCCTGGCTTTAACCAGTGTAGGAATGACCTCTTCTGGAATGCCTTTTTCCCTTAGAATTCGGCGTTCAACCGCCACGCCGTCAAACGCAGCCGCGGTAAGTCTTGGAACAGACAAGGTCCCTGCTGAATTAGGTCCCGTCTTAGAGGTAGAGGCCACGGATTTTCCGTGAGCATCTCCTGAAGTTCCGGGTACCAAGTTCTTCTTGGCCAATCCGGAGCCACGAGTATCGTTCTTACTCCCCTTTGCCGTATAATTCTCAGTACTTTGGGTATGAGAGGCAGAGGAGGAAACACATACACTGACTGGAACACCCACGGTGTTACCAGAGCGTCCACAGCTATTGCCTGAGGGTCTCTTGACCTGGCGCAATACCTGTCCAGTTTTTTGTTGAGGCGAGACGCCATCATATCCACCTTTGGTTTTTCCCAACGGTTCACAATCATGTGGAAGACTTCTGGATGAAGTCCCCACTCTCCCGGGTGTAGATCGTGTCTGCTGAGGAAGTCTGCTTCCCAGTTGTCCACTCCCGGAATGAACACTGCTGACAGTGCTATCACATGATCTTCCGCCCAGCGAAGAATCCTTGCAGCTTCTGCCATTGCTCTCCTGCTTCTTGTGCCGCCCTGTCTGTTTACGTGGGCGACTGCCGTGATGTTGTCCGACTGGATCAACACCGGCTGACCCTGAAGCAGGGGTTTTGCCAGGCTTAGAGCATTGTAAATCGCTCTTAGCTCCAGTATATTTATGTGAAGAGACATCTCCAGGCTTGACCATACTCCCTGGAAGTTTCTTCCCTGTGTGACCGCTCCCCAGCCTCTCAGACTGGCATCCGTGGTCACCAGGACCCAGTCCTGTATGCCGAATCTGCGGCCTTCTAACAGATGAGCACTCTGCAACCACCACAGAAGAGACACCCTTGTCCGTGGCGATAAGGTTATCCGCTGATGCATCTGCAGATGCGATCCGGACCATTTGTCCAGCAGATCCCACTGAAAAGTTCGTGCGTGGAATCTGCCGAATGGGATTGCTTCGTAAGAAGCCACCATCTTTCCCAGGACTCTTGTGCATTGATGCACAGACACTTTTCCTGGTTTTAGGAGGTTCCTGACAAGTTCGGATAACTCCTTGGCTTTCTCCTCCGGAAGAAACACCTTTTTCTGAACCGTGTCCAGAATCATTCCCAGGAACAGCAGACGTGTTGTCGGGGTCAACTGAGATTTTGGAAAATTCAGAATCCACCCGTGTTGTTGCAGCACTACTTGGGTTAGTGCTACTCCGTCCTCCAGCTGTTCTCTGGACCTTGCCCTTATCAGGAGATCGTCCAAGTAAGGGATAATTAATACGCCTCTTCTTCGCAGAAGAATCATCATTTCGGCCATTACCTTGGTAAAGACCCGAGGTGCCGTGGACAATCCAAACGGCAGCGTCTGAAACTGATAATGACAGTTTTGCACCACGAACCTGAGGTACCCTTGATGTGAAGGGCAAATTGGGACATGCAGGTAAGCATCTTTTATGTCCAGGGACACCATAAAGTCCCCTTCTTCCAGATTCGCTATCACTGCTCTGAGTGATTCCATCTTGAACTTGAATTTTTGTATGTACAGGTTCAAAGATTTCAGATTTAGAATAGGTCTTACCGAGCCGTCCGGCTTCGGTACCACAAATAGCGTGGAGTAATACCCCTTTTCCTGTTGTAGGAGGGGTACCTTGACTATCACCTGCTGAGAAAACAGCTTGTGAATGGCTTCCAATACCGTCGCCCTGTCTGAGGGAGACGTTGGCAAAGCAGACTTTAGGAACCGGCGAGGGGGAGACTTCTCGAATTCCAACCTGTAACCCTGAGATACTACCTGCAGAATCCAGGGGTCCACCTGTGAGCAAGCCCACTGCGCGCTGAAATTCTTGAGTCGACCCCCCACCGTTCCTGAGTCCGCTTGTAAAGCCCCAGCGTCATGCTGAGGGCTTTGCAGAACCCGCGGAGGGCTTCTGTTCCTGGGAAGGAGCTGCTTGCTGCCCTCTCTCACCCTTTCCTCTGCCTCGGGGCAGATATGACTGTCCTTTTGCCCGCTTCTTATAGGACCGAAAGGACTGCGGCTGAAAAGACGGTGTCTTTTTCTGTTGGGAGGGGGTCTGAGGTAAAAAGGTGGATTTCCCGGCAGTTGCCGTGGCCACCAAATCCGATAGACCGACGCCAAATAATTCCTCCCCTTTATACGGCAATACTTCCATATGCCGTTTGGAATCCGCATCACCTGACCACTGTCGTGTCCATAAACTTCTTCTGGCAGATATGGACATCGCACTTACTCTCGATGCCAGAGTGCAAATATCCCTCTGAGCATCTCGCATATAAAGAAAAGCATCCTTTAATTGCTCTAAAGTCTGTAAAATACTGTCCCTATCCAGGGTATCAATATTTTCAGTCAGGGAATCCGACCAGACCACCCCAGCACTGCACATCCAGGCTGAGGCGATGGCTGGTCGCAGTATAACACCAGTATGTGTGTATATACTTTTTAGGGTAGTTTCCAGCCTCCTATCAGCTGGATCCTTGAGGGCGGCCGTATCAGGAGACGGTAACGCCACTTGTTTTGATAAGCGTGTGAGCGCCTTATCCACCTTAGGGGGTGTTTCCCAGCGCGCCCTAACCTCTGGCGGGAAAGGGTATAATGCCAATAACTTTTTTGAAATTAGCACTTTTCTATCTGGGTTAACCCCCGCTTCATCACATACATCATTCAATTCCTCTGATTCAGGAAAAACTACAGGTAGTTTTTTCACCCCCCACATAATACCCCTTTTTGTGGTACTTGTAGTATCAGAGATATGCAAAGCCTCCTTCATTGCCGTGATCATATAACGTGTGGCCCTACTGGAAAATACGTGTTTTTTTTTCACCGTCGACACTAGATTCAGTGTCCGTGTCTGGGTCTGTGTCGACCGACTGAGGTAAAGGGCGTTTTACAGCCCCTGACGGTGTCTGAGACGCCTGGGCAGGTACTAACTGGTTTTCCGGCCGTCTCATGTCGTCAACTGATTTTTGTAATGTGCTGACATTATCACGTAATTCCATAAACAAAGCCATCCATTCCGGTGTCGACTCCCTGGGGGGTGACATCACCATTACCGGCAATTGCTCTGCCTCCACACCAACATCGTCCTCATACATGTCGACACACACGTACCGACACACAGCAGACACACAGGGAATGCTCTATTGAAGACAGGACCCCACTAGCCCTTTGGGGAGACAGAGGGAGAGTTTGCCAGCACACACCCAAGCGCTATAATATATATGGGAACAACCCTATATAAGTGTTGTATCCTTATAGCAGCTTAAATATAGTAATATCGCCAAAAAAAGTGCCCCCCCTCTCTGTTTTACCCTGTTTCTGTAGTGCAGTGCAGGGGAGAGTCCTGGGAGCCTTCCTCACAGCGGAGCTGAGCAGGAAAATGGCGCTGTGTGCTGAGGAGAATAAGCCCCGCCCCCTATTTCGGCGGGCTCTTCTCCGGAGTTTGTGAGATCTGGCAGGGGTTAAATACATCCATATAGCCTCAAGGGCTATATGTGATGTATTTTTTAGCCATAAAAAGGTATTATACATTGCTGCCCAGGGCGCCCCCCCAGCGCCCTGCACCCTCCGTGACCGCTGTGTGAAGTGTGCTGACAACAATGGCGCACAGCTGCAGTGCTGTGCGCTACCTCAGGAAGACTGAAAAGTCTTCTGCCGCCTGCTTCTGGACCTCTTCCATCTTCGGCATCTGCAAGGGGGGTCGGCGGCGCGGCTCCGGGACCGGACTCCATGGCTGGGCCTGTGTTCGATCCCTCTGGAGCTAATGGTGTCAAGTAGCCTAAGAAGCCAATCCATCCTGCACGCAGGTGAGTTGACTTCTCTCCCCTAAGTCCCTCGATGCAGTGAGCCTGTTGCCAGCAGGACTCACTGAAAATAAAAAACCTAAAAACTTTTTCTAAGCAGCTCTTTAGGAGAGCCACCTAGATTGCACCCTGCTCGGACGGGCACAAAAACCTAACTGAGGCTTGGAGGAGGGTCATAGGGGGAGGAGCCAGTGCACACCACCTGATCCTAAAGCTTTATTTTTGTGCCCTGTCTCCTGCGGAGCCGCTAATCCCCATGGTCCTGACGGAGTCCCCAGCATCCACTAGGACGTTAGAGAAAAGGTATTATACATTGCTGCCCAGGGCACCCCCCCCAGCGCCCTGCACCCTCCGTGACCGCTTTGTGAAGTGTGCTGACAACAATGGCGCACAGCTGCAGTGCTGTGCGCTACCTCAGGAAGACTGAAAAGTCTTCTGCCGCCTGCTTCTGGACCTCTTCCATCTTCGGCATCTGCAAGGGGGGTCGGCGGCGCGGCTCCGGGACCGGACTCCATGGCTGGGCCTGTGTTCGATCCCTCTGGAGCTAATGGTGTCCAGTAGCCTAAGAAGCCAATCCATCCTGCACGCAGGTGAGTTGACTTCTCTCCCCTAAGTCCCTCGATGCAGTGAGCCTGTTGCCAGCAGGACTCACTGAAAATAAAAAACCTAAAAACTTTTTCTAAGCAGCTCTTTAGGAGAGCCACCTAGATTGCACCCTGCTCGGACGGGCACAAAAACCTAACTGAGGCTTGGAGGAGGGTCATAGGGGGAGGAGCCAGTGCACACCACCTGATCCTAAAGCTTTATTTTTGTGCCCTGTCTCCTGCGGAGCCGCTAATCCCCATGGTCCTGACGGAGTCCCCAGCATCCACTAGGACGTTAGAGAAAAACAATATCTTTTAATTATCACAAAAGGCTATCAGCCCTCCCATCCGCAGCCCATTGGATGGGGGGGGACAGCCTCGGGCTACACCCCTGGCCCTTGGGTGGCTGGGGGGGGGGACCCCTTGATTGAAGGGGTCCCCACTCCCCCAGGGTACCCCGGCCAGGGGTGACTAGTTGGATATTTAATGCCACGGCCGCAGGGCACGGCATAAAAGTGACCCCCGGCTGTGGCATTATCTGTCCAGCTAGTGGAGCCCGATGCTGGTGTTAAAAATACGGGGGACCCCTACTCTTTTTGTCCCCCGTATTTTTGGCACCAGGCGCAGAGCCCGGTGCTGGTTTTAAAAATACGGGGGATCCCCTGTCAATTTTTCCCCCGCATTTTTAGAACCAGGACCAGCTCGAAGAGCCCGAGGCTGGTTATGCTTTGGAGGGGGGACCCCACGCAAATTTTTTTTCGGATTGTACCGTTCCAGCAATAAAAAAAAAAAAAAAAAATAATATTTTTAAAAAATTATAAATAATATTTGTGCCTCCAAAAAAAAAAAAAAAAAGTACCTAATCCCTTCTAATATAAATAGATCTGCTATTCCCAAAAAAAAAAACACAAAAAAAACCATGTTTAAATTTTTTTTATTTGTTTTCACCCTCCAAAGTGTGGCGGATTGAAAATGACGAATTTGCTGTCTAAAAGCACTGCTGTCGAATTTCCAAACTTGAATTGAATATGCTTTGGTCGAATTGCAGCACTTATATCATTGCAGAAAAGTCGAATTTGCAAAAATTCGAATTTCAAAAAGTCGAATTTTGAAAGTCCGTTTTTTGGTCGGAAAGCACTGAATTGCATAGGCGAATTTTTTTTTTGGTCGAAAATGACCCGAAATTCGACAATTTCGGGAATTCGACCGCAATTGCATATACCCCTGTGCCTTCACTGACTGAATGGGGACGGACTCGGAGGCAGGCTGGCTGAGTGTAGGGGGAGCTAGCTGCAGAGGAAGCAGCAGCTCCTCCCAGGAAGTTCTCCCATGTGACCAGTCTGGCTGTCTGGGTTAGGGATGGACATCGAAAGCAAACCATCATATGATGGCAATGTTCCACCATTGAAACTTTCGATGCAATGGTTACTAACCATCACATCAAAAGTATTCGATGGTGAAAACTAGTTATATGACTAGTTCATGCGCAAAAGCCTGCATTTTCGTTTCCAATGTGGGAATTGGGATCGGGGGCAGGACCAGACTTTGAGCAACATATTACTTTATCACTGGACATTGTGTGTATAATATACATATATAATATACATACACAATGCCCAATGATGAAGTAACATTGCCCCCTCAGTGCCAAATATACAATGCCCCCACTGTGCCAGATATACAATGCCCTCACAGTGCCAGAGATACATTGCCCCCACTGTGCCAGATATGCAATGCCCCCACTGTGCCAGCTATACAATGCCCCCACAGTGCCAGATATACATTGCCCCCACTGTGTCAGATATACAATGCCCCCCTGTGGCAGATATACATTGTCCCACTGTGCGCTCATTGCCCCCCACCCCTTCCCGCTGGCTCTGTTTCTTCTATGTGAGGGGAGGAGAGCGTAGCATAGCGTCTCTCTTGCCTCTCAATTCTCTTTGATGCCCGGTCTCACTCTCCAACGGCGGCGGGGTCAATCTGAAATGATGCGTCGGTTCGTTAGCCAATCAGAGTTCGCGGACCGCCAGCCAATCAGGAGCCACGGCTGCCGGTCCATGAGCTCTGATTGGCTAGTAAGCCGGTGCCTTATTCAGATTGACCGCGCCGCCGCCGATGGAGAGTGAGACTGGGCATCCAAGAGAATTGAGGGGCAGGAGAGGCACTGCGCTGCGCTCTCCTCCCCTCACACAGAACGAAGCCAGCGGAATGCAGTATTGTGGACGACCCGGCGGTACGGCGTACCGGCTGGGAATTTCTTACAATAATGTGGATGGCAACTTGCTCAGTGCACGGTTTGCCTTGCTGTCTCACATGGGACCCATTCAGATGATTATGGTGTGGAGTTTGTATGTTCTTTCCATGGTTTTTGTGTTTTCTCTTGGTTTTTCAAACAGTCCAAAATATACTCAAGCAAGGACTTTGTCCATAGCCCTCCTAAATTATTCCCCCTGATCAGTGGTGGTGTATAGCTGGAGTGATATAAAGATCAGTGAGGTCACTCTGTCTCCTCTGAATCCTCCTGAGCTCCGAGTGTCTGTGGCTTCTGCTGCTGCAGGGTAAGGTCTGGGATCTGATTGGCTCTCTGAGTCAGTGAGAGCCAATCAGAGCTTGCAGTGGGCCCTGTTGCCTAGCAGCAACCTAGAGAGGGAAGGGGGTGAGGGGACTGCCAGAGCAGGCTCATATCTGAAACAGACAGCCTCCAACGAACTTAGGAAGTTTCCCTGATAGTCACAGCAGCAAGGGGAGGCATAACTATTTGGAATTAGAAAAAAACAAGCCACCATCGGAAGACCATCGAATGACTATCATTTGATGGTGAAAAACATCGGGAGGGCACCATTAAATGCTAAAAACACTACCATCGAAACGAAAACATCGATGGTTCGGAAACATCGACCATCGATGTCCATTCCTAGTCTGGGTGAGGCAGTAAATCTGTGCAGTGCACGGCAGCTGTGTATTTCATGTGCAAGTGCAAGGTGGGATTAGTTATGCTGGACAGGTGAGGCACCCACTGTCCTGGTGTTTGAGGGGGAGGGAGAGGAGTATGCGATGTGTTTATATGCTGTATGTGTGTATCCTATGTATGTGTATATATCTTATGTGTATGTATCCTATGTGTCTGTATATGCTGTGTGTATGTATCCTATGTGTCTGTATATGCTGTGTGTATGTATCCTATGTGTCTGTATATGCTGTGTGTATGTATCCTATGTGTCTGTATATGCTGTGTGTATGTATCCTATGTGTCTGTATATGCTGTGTGTATGTATCCTATGTGTCTGTATATGCTGTGTGTATGTATCCTATGTGTCTGTAAATGCTGTGTGTATGTATCCTATGTGTCTGTATATGCTGTGTGTATGTATCCTATGTGTCTGTATATGCTGTGTGTATGTATCCTATGTGTCTGTACATGCTGTGTGTATGTATCCTATGTGTCTGTGTCTGCATATGTTGTGCACAGTATATGTATCCTATGTATGTATATGATGTATGTAGGTATCCTATGTGTCTGTATATGCTGTGTATGTATCCACTATGTTTGTATGTATATATGCTGTGTGTATATGTTGTGTGTATGTATACTATGTGTATATGCTGTGTGTATGGATACTATATGTGTATAGTGTGTGTGTGTGTGTGTGTGTGTAAATGCTATGTGTGTATATGCTGTATGTGTGCATGCTGCGTGTATTTATGCTCTCTTGGTCATACTTACCGACATTCTGGCTGCTCTCTGCGGGAGAGAGCAGCCAGGTCGGCTCAAAAGGCGGGCCGGGAGCACTCTGACGAATGGAGGGGGTGGGCCGGAGGCGGTACGGGGGTGGAGCAAGGGCAGGACAGGGCGTGGTTACGGTGATGTCTCCTTTAAGCCACGCCCCCGCTCTGTAATGACGCGATCACCGGCATTACAATGCAGGGGGCGTGGCTATGATGACGCGATTCGGCAAGAATCGCGTCATCGTCTGCCCGGACCGCCCACTTTACACACAAAGTGGGCGGACGGGCAGGGGGGACCCCGTCAAATCGGGAGACTTGCCTGCTCTTGCGGGGGGCCGGGAGGGTCACCCAATTTTCGGGAGCCTCCCGGCCATTCCGGGAGAGTAGGCAAGTATGCTCTTGGTGTATGCATGCATGTATGTATGTATGTATGCTCTGTTTGTGTGTACATGTGTGCTGTGTGTGTATGTATGCATGCCCTGAGTGTGTGTCTGCAGTATGTATGTTGGATCTGTGTATTAATGTATATATGCTGTTGTAAGGATGCTATGCGTGCATGTATGTATGCATGCTGAGTATATGTACAGAAGTGTGTATATGTGTATGTATTATTTCTCTCTCTCTCTCTCTCTCTCTCTCTCTCTCTCTCTCTCTCTCTCTCTCTCTCATGGTTGGCACTCCTTTCAAATAGAGTAACTTGCCCCGTTGCCTTCCTTATGCAAAGTATAGGAAACTGTGGTCCTCTAGAGAGGGGTTAACAACGGCCCACTCCCAATGTGTAAAAACCAGGCGGCACTCAAAAGACTGTGAAAAAGAGTAGATTGTACTTGCAAATCAAATTTCAATCATAAAGGGCATAGCTTGCTGACATTTCAGCACCACGCAGGGTGCTGTTTTCAAGGCTGTATGCTATGAAGTAAACAAAACCAAACAGTGCATAAAACATACCTTTATGTGTTCGTGTGTGTATATATATATATAAAACATACATGCATGCATGTACGGAACCGTCCCCCCCCCCCCCAAGAAAATCCTGCGTTTGCCCCTGCTGCCACACCTCAGATCGGATCTCTCTTCCGATCCGATCTGTGGTGCTTTGCTCCCGTCCGCACTGCAGCAGCGGCCGTACAGACAGGACAGCTGAGCGACGGCTCAGCTGTCCAATAACGTATGAGTGAAGTAGGCTGCCCCAATGGCTGAGCGGCAGGCTGCTTCATTCAAACATGATTGGAGAGCTGAGCCGTCGCTCAGCTGTCTGTGCAGTTGGCGGGGACGGGAGCGCAGGTCGATTGTTGGATAGTACGTGACACCCCCCCGTCCTCCTCTTCCTCTCTTGAATAGGGGCCCCACTGTCTCAAGTACCCCGGGCCCCCCATGGACTTAATCCGGCTCTGGCCCCCACCAAAAACGAAGCAATCAATCTCTCATTGCACAAACTGGCTCTACAGAGGCAAGATGTCCACCTCCTCCTCATCGTCCGATTCCTCACCCCTTTCACTGTGTACATCCCCCTCCTCACAGAGTATTAATTCGTCCCCACTGGAATCCGCCATCTCAGGTCCCTGTGTACTTTCGGGAGGCAATTGCTGGTGAATGTCTCCACAGAGGAATTGATTATAATTCATTTTGATGAACATCATCTTCTCCACATTTTCTGGAAGTAACCTCGTACGCCGACTGCTGACAAGGTGAGCGGCTGCACTAAACACTCTTTCGGAGTACACACTGGAGGGGGGGCAACTTAGGTAAAAAAAAGCCAGTTTCTGCAAGGGCCTCCAAATTGCCTCTTTTTCCTGCCAGTATACGTATGGACTGTCTGACGTGCCTACTTGGATGCGGTCACTCATATAATCCTCCACCATTCTTTCAATGGTGACAAAATCATATGCAGTGACAGTAGACGACATGTCAGTAATCGTTGGCAGGTCCTTCAGTCCGGACCAGATGTCAGCACTCGCTCCAGACTGCCCTGCATCACCGTCAGCGGGTGGGCTCGGAATTATTAGCCTTTTCCTCGCACCCCAGTTGCGGGAGAATGTGAAGGAGGAGCTGTTGACGGGTCACGTTCCGCTTGACTTGACAATTTTCTCACCAGCAGGTCTTTGAACCTCTGCAGACTTGTGTCTGCCGGAAAGAGAGATACAACGTAGGTTTTAAATCTAGGATCGAGCACGGTGGCCAAAATGTAGTGCTCTGATTTCAACAGATTGACCACCCGTGAATCCTGGTTAAGCGAATTAAGGGCTCCATCCACAAGTCCCACATGCCTAGCGGAATCGCTCTGTTTTAGCTCCTCCTTCAATCTCTCCAGCTTCTTCTGCAAAAGCCTGATGAGGGGAATGACCTGACTCAGGCTGGCAGTGTCTGAACTGACTTCACGTGTGGCAAGTTCAAAGGGTTGCAGAACCTTGCACAACGTTGAAATCATTCTCCACTGCGCTTGAGTCAGGTGCATTCCCCCTCCTTTGCCTATATCGTAGGTAACTGTATAGGCTTGATGGCCTTTTGCTGCTCCTCCATCCCCTGAAGCATATAGAGGGTTGAATTCCACCTCGTTACCACCTCTTGCTTCAGATGATGGCAGGGCAGGTTCAGGAGTGTTTGCTGGTGCTCCAGTCTTCGGCACGCGGTGGCTGAATGCCGAAAGTGGCCCACAATTCTTCGGGCCACCGACAGCATCTCTTGCACGCCCCTGTCGTTTTTTAAATAATTCTGCACCACCAAATTCAATGTATGTGCAAAACATGAGACGTGCTAGAATTTGCCCACATGTAAGGCACGCACAATATTGGTGGCATTGTCCGATGGCACAAATCCCCAGGAGAGTCCAATTTGGGTAAGCCATACTGAGATGATGTTCCTCAGTTTCCGTAAGAGGTTGTCAGCTGTGTGCCTCTTCTGGAAAGCGGTGATACAAAGCGTAGCCTGCCTAGGAATGAGTTGGCGTTTGTGAGATGCTGCTACTGGTGCCGCCGCTGCTGTACTTGCTGCCGGAGGCAATACATCTACCCAGTGGGCTGTCACAGTCATATAGTCCTGAGTCTGCCCTGCTCCACTTGTCCACAGTTAAGTGGACATTGGGTACAACTGCATTTTTTAGGACACTGGTGACTCTTTTTCTGACGTCTGTGTACATTTTCGGTATCGCCTGCCTAGAGAAATGGAACCTAGATGGTATTTAGCACCGGGGACACAGTACATCAATCAATTCTCTAGTTCCCTGTGAATTAACGGTGGATTCCGGAAACACGTTTTTCACCACCCAGGCTGCCAAGGCCTGAGTTATCCGCTTTGCAGCAGGATGACTGCTGTGATATTTCATCTTCCTCGCAAAGGACTGTTGGACAGTCAATTGCTTACTAGAAGTAGTACAAGTGGTCTTCCGACTTCCCCTCTGGGATGATGATCGACTCCCAGCAGCAACAACAGCAGCGCCAGCAGCAATAGGTGTTACACTCAAGGATGCATCGGAGGAATCCCAGGCAGGAGAGGACTCGTCAGACTTGACAGTGACATGGCCTGCAGGACTATTGGCTTTCCTGTCTAAGGAGGAAATTGACACTGAGGGAGTTGGTGGTGTAATTTGCAGGAGCTTGGTTACAAGAGGAAGGGATTTAGTTGGCAGTGGACTGCTTCCGCTGTCACCCAAAGTTTTTGAACTTGTCAATGACTTCTGATGAATGCGCTCCAGGTGACGTATAAAGGAGGATGTTCCTAGGTGGTTAACGTCCTTACCCCTACTTATTACAGCTTGACAAAGGCAACACACGGCTTGACACCAGTTGTCCGCATTTCTGTTGAAATAATTCCACACCGAAGAGGTGATTTTTTTTGTAATTTGACCAGGCATGTCAATGGCCATATTCGTCCCACGGACAACAGGTGTCTCCCCGGGTGCCTGACTTAAACAAACCACCACACCATCAGAATCCTCCTTTTCAATTTCCTCCCCAGCGCCAGCAACACCCATATCCTCATCCTGGTGTACTTCAACAGTGACATCTTCAATTTGACTATCAGGAACTGGAGTGCGGGTGCTCCTTCCAGCGTGCAAATGGTGGAAGGCGCCACCTCTTCCCGTCCAGTGTTGGGAAGGTCAGGCATCGCAACCGACACAATTGGACTCTCCTTGGGGATTTGTGATTTAGAAGAACGCACAGTTCTTTGCTGTGCTTTTGCCATCTTAACTCTTTTAAGTTTTCTAGCAGGAGGATGAGTGCTTCCATCCTCATGTGAAGCTGAACCACTAGCCATGAACATAGGCCAGGGCCTCAGCCGTTCCTTGCCACTCCGTGTCGTAAATGGCATATTGGCAAGTTTACGCTTCTCTTCAGACGCTTTTAATTTAGATTTTTGGGTCATTTTACAGAACTGTTGTTTTTGGATTTTACATGTTCTCTACTATGACATTGGGCATCGGCCTTGGCAGACGGCGTTGATGGCATTTCATCGGCTCGGCCATGACTAGTGGCAGCAGCTTCAGCACGAGGTGGAAGTGGATCTTGATCTTTCCCTATTTCACCCTCCACATTTTTGTTCTCCATTTTTTAATGTGTGGAATTATATGCCACTAATATATCAATAGCAATGGCCTACTACTATATATACTGCGCACAAAAACTTTAATGCACCACAGGTATGGATGGATAGTATACTTGACGACACAGAGGTAGGTAGAGCAGTGGCCTACTGTACCGTACTGCTATATATTATATACTGGTGGTCAGCAAAATTATGCACTGTCCTACTACTATATATATACTGTGCACAAAAACTTAAATGCACCACAGGTATGGATGGATAGTATACTTGACGACACAGAGGTAGGTAGAGTAGTGGACTACTGTACCGTACTGATATAATTCTGGTGGTCACTGGTCAGCAAAATTCTGCACTGTCCTCCTACTATATACTACAATGCAGCACAGATATGGAGTGTTTTTCAGGCAGAGAACGTATAATACTGGTGGTCACTGGTCAGCAAAACTCTGCACTGTCCTCCTACTATATAATACTGGTGGTCCCCAGTCCCCACAATAAAGCACACTGAGCACAGATATTTGCAGCTCACTGAGCACAGATATTTGCAGCACACTGAACACAGAAACTGAGAGAACGCCAGCCACGTCCTCTCACTATCATCTCCAATGCACGAGTGAAAAATGGCGGCGACGCGCAGCTCCTTATATAGAATACGAATCTCGCGAGAATCCGACAGCGGGATGATGACGTTCGGGCGCGCTCGGGTTAACCGTGCAAGGCGGGAGGATCTGAGTCTGCTCGGAACCGTGCAAAAATGGGTGAAGTTCGGGGGGGTTCGGATCCCGAGGAACCGAACCCACTCATCACTACTAGTAATACATGCCCCAATATATAGCATACAGTTTTTACATTTTGTGTATTCCTGCAAAACATATTGCAGTTACATATAGTATCACATGGCAAATCTCTACAAAGCAAATTGTAAATTGCTTTCAGTCAATTAGATACTTTATCAGGACAGAGCTAATAGAATTTATAAAGGTTACTAAAGTGTATTATATATCATGCATGCTCATATGATTACCATGCTTGATATTTCATGTTATTTACTTGTCTACATGTGTTATTTTCATCTAATAAATACAGTGATTACAATGGGTACTTTATCTGTGCTGAAATACTACTTAGCATACTCTAGATGGGGCTCTTTACAGATGAAAGAATAACAACATTCTGCATGTGCAATTTTAAAAAGGAAGATTCATTATTAAAAAACACTATGACAAGCCTGCACAATGCAAATACCACAAAATAAAACATTAGTAAATACTGTATTAGTTACAGTTATCTTAGAATACACCAAGGATTTTAGAATATTGGAAATAACTCACAACTTTTATGCTGATACTCCAAGGGGATCTGAAACATAATCAAAATAACAGCGTATATGAGACCGTGTAATAAATTACCGGTCAACTTGTAATCATTCCTGATTAATAATTGTGTTTTATCAAGAACAACATGCTATACATTTTAAGCACATTTGAAGACAACTCAGGAAAACTTTTACAAATTTTTAATTGATACCCATTCCAGTGGATCAGCACATTTCTCTGAGCAATGCATACTCTCCATTGTTACAACCTAAAATGGGGTACTGTATCTGTCGCCTTCTAGTACCTCTGCTTGTCGTGACCAGTGAATCTTGCTGTCACTCCTGACCAATGTTCTGATTACTGACCTTACAACGGTTTACCTACTTTACTGCATATTTGTTATTGACCTAACCTACTTGACTTTGATATGGCACATTGGAATCCCAATCATCTCATAAATCATACCTCCCAACTTTGTCCGCCTATGAATCCGCTCCCAAAAGGGGTGTGGCCTATGAAAGGGGGCGTGGCTCCGCTGAGGACCAGCGATCGCGAGCCACGCCCACGGTTTCATCACTGAGGGGGCATGCCCAGCGCTCTGTGAGCCGCTGGTATGCCCTCTCTCCCTCTGTCTGCACTGAATAGACGCTGTGCGGATGCGCACAGCGTCTATTCACTGCTTCTCTGCTAAGCAGAGCAGCGAGTGCAGGAGCCTCCCAACTGCCCCCCCCCCCCCCCCCCCCCCCCCACCACGGGACTCTGCGGCCCGCGGGTGGGACAGCGGGACTGTCCCACGAAAATCGGGACAGTTGGGAGGTATGCATAAATTTATAATTTTTATGTAAAGTCACATTTCCTTTGGATTGTATACAATTAAATGATAAATAGAATGATAATAATATACAGCAGGGGTGGGGAACATTTTTTCTACCAAGGGCCATTTGGATATTTATAAAATCCTTCGGGGGCCATACAAAAATTATCAACTTAAAAATGAGCCTGCCCCCAATAGATATGCCCCCAGTCAGTTGTTATGCCCCCAGTAGATATGCCCCCAGTCACTTGTTATGCCCCATTAGATATGCCACCAGTCAGTTGTTATGCCCCATTAGATATGCCCCCTAGTACCGACGCTTACACACACACATTAAAAGAAAAAAACTACAATACTCACCAGCCCGCTCCTCTTTCCGGACCGTTGCCCTCCGCCTGGCCACTCACTCCTCAGAACTATGGGAGAGACGTCATGACATCTCTCCAATAACACCGCACAGCAGCACACGCACACTGCCAGAGCCAGAAGCCAGAGCTCAGGAGTGAGCTCCTACCTCCGGCTGCTACTGAGGGTAAGAAGCCAGACACCCACTAGTAACAAAATCTCAGCGGGCGCCTGGCTAGGTGAGCCGGGCCAGATCAAGTGGCTCTGCGGGCCTTATACGGCCCTCGGGCCTGAGGTTCCCCACCCCTGATATACAGGGAAACCGCTAAAATGTTATTAAAATGTTACAATGTAGTCACCAACCTTACATTTTTGTTTATTCTTATTTATTTATTTTAAATATATTTTTATTGGCAGTAAAGTGTATAACAAAGAAATGGTATCCGGACTCAAGGTCGACACTGTCTAGGTTGACACACATTAGGTCGACACCTACTGGATGACACGGGAAATAGGTTGACACGACCATTAGGTCGACATGAACAAGGTCGACATTAAAAAATGTCGACATGGGGTTTTCACATTTTTTTAAGCTCTTTCATACTTTACGATCCATGTGGACTACAATTGTTAACCTATGCCGAGTGCAGCGAGGCACCTTTCCCCGAAGCATGGCGAGCGAAGCAAGCCATGCGAGGGGACACAGTGCACTAATTGGGGTTCCCGGTCACTTTCACAGGGCCGGTGCTAGGGTGTTCGGCGCCCCCCTGCAAATTATAAATTTGCACCCTCCCATACTTTACAGAGGGACAGCACGCAGTGAAAAAAAGGTATGTGGTCTCACAAGAAAGGGGCGTGGCCACACAATAGTACCGCCATTTCAAATTACTCCACACAGTAGCACAATCCTATTCACATTACACCACGCGCAGTAGCCCCCAGTAGTAGCGCCGATTACACGCATAGTGCCCCCAGTAGCAGCGCCGCTTATACACACAGTGCCCCCAGTAGCAGTGCTGCTTATACGCATAGTGCCCCCAGTAGTAGCGCCACTTATACATATAGTGGCCCCAGTAGCAGCGCCGATTACACGCATAGTGGCCCCATCAGTAGTGCCACTTATACGTATAGTGGCCCCAGTAGTAGTGCTGATTACACGCATAGTGCCCACAGTAGTAGCGCCGCTTATATGCATAGTGCTACCAGTAGTAGCGCTGATTACACGCATAGTGGCCCCAGTAGTAGCGCTGCTTATATGCATAGTGCCTCCAGTAGTAGCGCCGATTACACGCATAGTGCCCCCAGTAGTAGCGCCACTGACACGCATAGTGCCCCCAGTAGCAGCTCCGCTGACATGCATAGTGCCCCCAATAGTAGCGCCGCTGACACGCATAGTGTCCCCAGTAGTAGCGCCGCTTATATGCATAGTGCTACCAGTAGTAGCGCTGATTACACGCATAGTGGCCCCAGTAGTAGCGCTGCTTATATGCATAGTGCCCCCAGTAGTAGCGCCGATTACACGCATAGTGCCCCCAGGAGTAGCGCCGCTGACACGCACAGTGCCCACAGTAGCAGCTCCACTGACATGCATAGTGCCCCCAATAGTAGCGGCGGTGACACGCATAGTGCCCCCAGTAGTAGCGCCGCTGACACGCATAGTGCCCCCAGTAGTAGCGCCACTGACACGCATAGTGCCCCCAGTAGTAGTGCCGCTGACATGCATAGTGCCCCCAGTAGGAGCTCCACTGACACGCATAGTGCCCCCAGTAGGAGCACCGCTGACATGCATAGTGCCCCCAGTAGGAGCGCTCCCAGTAGTAGTGCCTCTAGTAGTAGCGTCGCTTACACACAAAGTGCCCCCAAGAGTAGTGCCACTTATACACAGTGCCCCCATTAGTTGTGCCGATTACATGCATAGTGCCCCCAGTCGGAGCTCCGCTGACACGCATAGTGGCCCCAGTAGTAGCGCCGCTGACACGCATAGTGCCCCAGAAGTAGCACCGCTGACATGCATAGTGCCCCCAGTAGTAGCACCGCTGACATGCATAGTGCCCCCAGTAGCAGCACCGCTGACACGCATAGTGCCCCCAGTAGGAGCGCTCCCAGTAGTGCCTCTAGTAGTTGCGTCGCTTACACACAAAGTGCCCCCAAGAGTAGCGCCGATTACACGCATAGTGCCTCTAGTAGTAGCGCCGCTGACACACATAGTGCCCCCAGTAGGAGCACCGCTGACACACATAGTGCCTCCAGTAGTCCAGTAGGAGCTCCGCTGACACGCATAGTGCCCCGAGTAGGAGCGCTCCCAGTAGTAGTGCCTCTAGTCAGGGGCGGAACTCTGGGAGGAAGTGGAGTCGGCTCCCGCCGGGCTCCTGACCTCAAGGGGGCACACCTCCTCCACTGTCTCCCACTGCCTGACCGCTCACCGCGCTGCTGCTGCCAGTGGCGGATCTAGACTTAACTTTTAGGGGGGGGCGGTTTAAGAATGATGACTCCTCCCCCTAATCATAGCCCCTCCCACTTAGTAATGCCCTTCCCGTTCGCTTCTAAAATTTCCTATTGTTGCCATTACTAATAAAATGTTGCCAGTTAGTGGAGAGAACCCTGCGCACTGGTGATACAGACTGGCGAATCGCCATTCCTTCCATCAGGGGTGGTAGAGGCTAAGACAGTAGGGCAATTTAAACATGCATGGGATAGACATAAGGATATTCTTACAAAGAAATAAGGATCAGATAAGGTTAGTGATAAAAATAATGTAAAAAAAAAAAAGGGGCAGACTAGATGGGCCAAGTGTTTCTTATCTGCCGACAAATTCTGTTTCTACAGCACACAGAATGAGCCGAAATTCACATTATAGCACACTGTATGAGCTGAAATTCACATCATAGCACACTGAATGAGCCGAAATTCACATTGTAGCACACTGTATGAGCCGAAATTCACATTATAGCACACAGAATGAGCTAAAATTCACATTATAGCACACAGTATGATCCGAAATTCACAATATAGCACACTGAATGAGCCGAAATTCACATCATAGCACACTGAATGAGCCGAAATTTACATTGTAGCACACTGAATGAGCCGAAATTCACATTATAGCACACTGAATGAGCCGAAATTCACATTGTAGCACACTGAATGAGCCGAAATTCACATGATAGCACGCAGAATGAGGGAAAATTCACTTGATAGCACGCAGAATGAGGGAAAAAACACATTATAGCACACTGTATGAGGCAAAAATGACGTTATAGCACGCAGAATGAGCCGAAATTGACATTATAGCACGCAGAATGAGGCAAAATTCACATGATAGCACGCAGAATGAGGGAAAAATCACATTATAGCACGCAGAATGAGGGAAAAATCACATTATAGCACACTGTATGAGGCAAAAATGACGTTATAGCACGCAGAATGAGCCGAAATTGACATCATAGCACCCAGAATGAGGCAAAATTCACATGATAGCACGCAGAATGAGGGAAAAATCACATTATAGCACACTGTATGAGGCAAAAATGACATGATAGCACGCAGAATGAGGCAAAATTCACATGATAGCACGCAGAATGAGGCAAAATCACATGATAGCACGCAGAATGAGGCAAAATTCACATGATAGCACGCAGAATGAGGCAAAATTCACATGATAGCACGCAGAATAAGGGAAAAATCACATTATAGCACACTGTATGAGGCAAAAATGACATAGCACACAGAATGAGGCAAAATTCAGCCAAATAATGCAGGGAGAAGAGGGGGGGGGGGGGGGGGGGGAATGGGAGACACAGACACACACACACACACACTCACACTCCCACCTCATAGATGGAGGCCGGGTCCCGCCGCGGTATTGGGAACGGGGTGCAGAGCGGTGCAGCGCGGCGGAGGACGAAGACAGAGAGAGCGTCCTGACGCGCGTACAGGAAGGAGGGGGCGTGGTCAGAACAGAGGTCGCTGTACGTGCGTCAGGACGCTCCTCTCTCTCCTCGTACCCCGCCGCGCTGCACCGCTCTCCACCCCGTTCCCAATACCGCGCCGGGACCCGGCCTCTATCCCGGTGCCGGTATATGTAGGGGGGGCGTTCGCCCTAATCGCCCCCCCGCTAAATCCGCCACTGGCTGCTGCTGTCTGTGAGGAGAGGAGAGCGCAGCGTGCGCCTTCCCTGCCCCTCACTCTCCGGCCGCGGCGTCACGCTTCAATTCAGCGCCGGTCCGTGAGCCAATCAGAGCTCGCGGACCGGCAGCTAAGGCTGCTGGTCCGCGAGCTTTGATTGGCTCATGGACCGGCGCCTAATTGAAGAGATACACAGCCGCTGGAGAGTGAGGGGCAGGGGAGGCGCACGCTGCGCTCTCCTCTCCTCACAGACAGTAGCAGCAGCAGCGCGGTGAGCCCCACGGGGGAAGAGGGGGGTCATGTATATCTGGCACTGGGGGCATTGCTGGCACTGTGGGGACATGAATACCTGGCACTGGGGGGCATATCTGGCACTGTGGGGACACTGACATTGGGGGCATAGCTGGCACTGTGAGGACATATATATCTGGCACTGGGGGGATAGTTGGCACTGTGGGGACACTGGCATTGGGGGCATAGCTGGCACTGTGGGGACATATATATCTGGCACTGTGGGGACATGTATATCTGGCACTGGAGGCATTGCTGGCACTGTGGGGACATGCATACCTAGCACGGGTCACAGCTGGCACTGGGGAGACATGTATATCTGGCACTGGGGGGGCATATCTGGCACTGTGGGGACACTGGCATTGGGGGAATAGCTGGCACTGTGGGGACATGTATATCTGGCACTTGGGGGACATGTATATCTGGCACTGGGGGGCATATCTGGCACTGGGGACACTGGCATTGAGAGCATAGCTGGCACTGTGAGGACATATATATCTGGCACTGGGGGCATATCTGGCACTGGGGGCATATCTGGCACTGGGGGCATAGCTGGCACTTTGGGGACATATATATCTGGCACTAGGGGCATAGCTGGCACTGTGGGGGCATATATATCTGGCACTGGGGCATATCTGGCACGGGGGCATAGCTGGCACTGGGGGGACATGTATATCTGGCACTGGGGGCAGAGCTGGCACTGTGTGGGGACATGTATATCTGGCACAGGGGGCATATCTGGCAATGTGGGGACACTGCATTGGGGGCAGAGCTGGCACTTTGGGGACATATATATCTGGCACTAGGGGCATAGCTGGCACTGGCGGGAAATGTATATCTGGCATTGGGGGGGACATGTATATCTGGCACTGGGGGGTCATGTGTATCTGGCACTGTGAGGCGGGTGGTCTTCAGTATGCCGGCTGTCGGGATCCCGGCGCACAGTATACCGGCGCCGGAATCCCGACAGCCGGCATACAGACACTTATTTTCCCTCGTGGGGGTCCACGACCCCCCTGGAGGGAGAATAAAATAGCGTATAGCGCGCCACCGTGCCCGCAAGGGGCTCATTTGCGCTCGCCACACTGTCGGTATGCCGGCGGTCGGGCTCCCGGTGCCGGTATGCTGGTCGCCGGGAGCCCGACCGTCGGCATAGCATACTACACCCCTGTGAGGCATATATGTATCTGGCACTGTGAGGCATATATGTATCTGGCACTGTGGGGCATATATGTATCTGGCACTGTGGGGACATATGTGTATGTGGCACTGTGGGGACATATGTTTCTGGCAGTGTGGAGGCACCCATTTTTTGACAATTTTATATGTATGTGGCACTGTACTGAGGCATTATATGTATTTGGCACTGTACAACATGACTAAAAACGGAGTTATGACACAAGATCATACTCCTACAAACGTCATAACAAAAGGTGTGTGCACAAAATGGGGTGTGGCTTTGCGAAAACTAGAAAACTCCAATTGTTAGAAACTTTTGCGCTATATTATAAATTTATATTATATGGCTGACAAAAATAACAGACTCCTACTGAATTAAAAATATTTAATAATATATGAATAATCACAAATCATAAAACAAGACCGGTCTTAGTAGTTTAAACATCTAAGATGACAAGTATATATACTTTCCAATAAAAGGAGGTGGACTTAAGCATATTCTGTGCACAGAGGTGTAAAAACTAGCTTTATAGCTAAATGACACTATGGGAGGAGCGAAACGCGTCAGAAGCTGAACTGTTGGACCCCAGCTGGAGTTAGACCCGTAGTACATACCGGCCGCAGCATTCATCTGCTGGTTGTTTATTCTTGAGTGGAGAGGAGCCGCTCACCGGTGCCCGCAAACGGCACGTAGAGGTGGAGACCTGTGGAGCATTCAGACCGAGCAGGACAGGTTGTAGCAGGCGCCAGTGCAGGTGCCGTTTTCCCCGCAGCTAGAAGCCAGTGTGGTGGACGTCGGGATGTACTCCTGCTGATACTACTTGCTCACACCTCACGTAAGATTCCGGTTGAAAACGGCTCTCATTTCATTTTACTGACCTATGTTGGATTATTACATTCAAAGGAACTTTGATACAAAGTGACTGTCTATTGGAAACATCTATTATACGGGTTCTACCAGCAGCTACACTTGATCTAAAAAAAATTTGACTTTGTAAATCAAGTCATTTAGCTATAAAGCTAGTTTTTACACCTCTGTGCACAGAATATGCTTAAGTCCACCTCCTTTTATTGGAAAGTATATATACTTGTCATCTTAGATGTTTAAACTACTAAGACCGGTCTTGTTTTATGATTTGTGATTATTCATATATTATTAAATATTTTTAATTCAATAGGAGTCTGTTATTTTTGTCAGCCATATCATATAAATTTATAATATAGCGCAAAAGTTTCTAACAATTGGAGTTTTGTGGTTAATTGCACTTGGGTGGCCCAGTGCAATTTGATTGACCTGCTAACCCCAGGTCATTAACTTTTTGCAGCTGATTGTTATTTTATCCAAAAGGGTTTTTTATAGCATTTGATATTAGCGCCTGATAAAAAAGTTTTTTTCTTTGTGAAAACTAGGCCACGACACCATTTTTGCAAGCGCGCCTTAGGCGCGCGCATGATACTGGCTCTTGTCCTTGACTACAGATCTTTTCTGGCTCTTTGCCTTTGACTGGTTGGCCACCCCTGTCCTAGTATATACAGAGAGCTGGCTGTGGCTATAGCTAGGGGGAGCTCGAGAACGCAGCTCCTGCCAGGCCCTTCCAGATGAGGTGGCCAAGTGATGCTCTCTGCACTGGCAGCACTTGCCTCAAGCTGCACTGTGGGGGTGTGTGTAGTTGGAAAGGGGAGGGGTGCTGGGGGGTCTTTAATGAATGTTGGCAGCACTGTGTTTTTTTTTTTTGTGTGCCTGTTTAAGTGAGGTGTGTGTGTGTGTGTGTGTGTGTGTGTGTGTGTGTGTGTGTGTAAGTGAAGGCAGCATGTGTTTGTTTTTGTATGTGTGTGTGTTTTTAAGTGATAGAGGCGTGTATGCGTGTAAAGGAGACGCGTGTGTGTGTATGTGTGTGAGAGACATACGTGTGTGTGTGTGTGTGTGTGTGTGTGTGTGTGTAAGTGAAAGAGGAATGTTTGTGTGTTTAAGTGAAGGACGCGTGTTTGTGTGAGTTTAAATGAAGGAGGCATGTCTGTAAGTGAAGAAAGCATGTGTTTGTTTTTGTTTGTGTGTGTGAGTGTTTTTAATGAAAGAGGCGTGTGCGTGTGTAATGGGCCCTACACACTGGCCGATATTTTGAAAGATATGAACGATCTCGTTCATAAATGAACGAGATCTCGTTCATATCTTTCAGTGTGGAGACTTAAGCGATGAACGATGCGCGTCCCCGCGCTCGTTCATCGCTGGTCTCCTGTCGGCTGTGCATGCAGGCCAATATGGACGATCTCGTCCATATTTGCCTGCACGTCTATGGAGCCGGGTGACGGGGGGAGTGAAGAAGCTTCACTCCCCCCGTCACTGCCCCCCCCGCCGCCGGGTCGCTCGTCGGCCGTATCGGCCGTCGGGCACCTCGGCCAGTGAGTAGGGCCCATAAGGGAGATGTGTGTATGTGTGTGTAGGTGTATGTGTGTGTGTATAAGTGAAAATAAGATTTTACTTACCGGTAAATCTATTTCTCGTAGTCCGTAGTGGATGCTGGGGACTCCGTAAGGACCATGGGGAATAGACGGGCTCCGCAGGAGACAGGGCACTTTAAGAAAGAATTAGGATACTGGTGTGCACTGGCTCCTCTCTCTATGTCCCTCCTCCAGACCCCAGTTAAGGAAACTGTGCCCGGAAGAGCTGACAGTACAAGGAAAGGATTTTGGAATCCAGGGTAAGACTCATACCAGCCACACCAATCACACCGTATAACTCGTGATAAACTTACCCAGTTAACAGTATGAACAACAACAGAGCATCAGATAACCCTGATGCAACCATAACATAACCCTTATTTAAGCAATAACTATATACAAATATTGCAGAAGAAGTCCGCACTTGGGACGGGCGCCCAGCATCCACTACGGACTACGAGAAATAGATTTACCGGTAAGTAAAATCTTATTTTCTCTAACGTCCTAGTGGATGCTGGGGACTCCGTAAGGACCATGGGGATTATACCAAAGCTCCCAAACGGGCGGGAGAGTGCGGATGACTCTGCAGCACCGAATGAGCAAACACAAGGTCCTCCTCAGCCAGGGTATCAAACTTGTAGAACTTTGCAAAAGTGTTTGAACCTGACCAAGTAGCCGCTCGGCAAAGCTGTAAAGCCGAAACCCCTCGGGCAGCCGCCCAAGAAGAGCCCACCTTCCTTGTGGAGTGGGCTTTTACTGATTTTGGAAGCGGCAATCCAGCCGCAGAATGAGCCTGCTGAATCGTGTTACAGATCCAGCAAGCAATAGTTTGCTTTGAAGCAGGAGCACCCAGCTTGTTGGATGCATACAGGATAAACAGCGACTCAGTTTCCCTGACTCTAGCTGTTCTGGCTACATAAACCTTCAAAGCCCTGACTACATCCAGTAACTCGGAATCCTCCAAGTCACGAGTAGCCACAGGCACCACAATAGGTTGGTTCATATGAAAAGATGACACCACTTTTGGCAGAAATTGCGGACGAGTCCGCAATTCTGCCCTGTCCATATGGAAAACCAGATAGGGGCTTTTATGTGACAAAGCCGCCAATTCTGACACACGCCTAGCCGAAGCCAAGGCTAATAGCATGACCACCTTCCACGTGAGATATTTTAACTCCACGGTTTTAAGTGGCTCAAACCAGTGTGATTTCAGGAAACTCAACACCACGTTAAGATCCCAAGGTGCCACTGGAGGCACAAACGGGGGCTGAATATGCAGCACTCCCTTTACAAACGTCTGAACTTCAAGAAGAGAAGCCAGTTCTTTTTGAAAGAAAATGGATAGGGCCGAGATCTGGACCTTAATGGACCCCAATTTTAGGCCCAAAGTCACTCCCGACTGTAGGAAGTGAAGGAAACGGCCCAGCTGGAATTCCTCTGTAGGGGCATTCCTGGCCTCACACCAAGCAACATATTTTCGCCATATACGGTGATATTGTTTAGCCGTCACGTCCTTCCTAGCCTTTATCAGCGTAGGAATAACCTCATCCGGAATGCCTTTTTCTCTAACGTCCTAAGTGGATGCTGGGGACTCCGTAAGGACCATGGGGAATAGCGGCTCCGCAGGAGACTGGGCACAAAAGTAAAGCTTTAGAACTACCTGGTGTGCACTGGCTCCTCCCCCTATGACCCTCCTCCAAGCCTCAGTTAGATTTTTGTGCCCGAACGAGAAGGGTGCACACTAGGTGGCTCTCCTGAGCTGCTTAGTGAAAAGTTTAGTTTTAGGTTTTTTATTTTCAGTGAGACCTGCTGGCAACAGGCTCACTGCATCGAGGGACTAAGGGGAGAAGAAGCGAACTCACCTGCGTGCAGAGTGGATTGGGCTTCTTAGGCTACTGGACATTAGCTCCAGAGGGACGATCACAGGCCCAGCCATGGATGGGTCCCAGAGCCGCGCCGCCGGCCCCCTTACAGAGCCAGAAGACAGAAGAGGTCCGGAAAATCGGCGGCAGAAGACGTCCTGTCTTCAACAAGGTAGCGCACAGCACTGCAGCTGTGCGCCATTGCTCTCAGCACACTTCACACTCCGGTCACTGAGGGTGCAGGGCGCTGGGGGGGGGCGCCCTGAGACGCAATAAAAACACCTTGGATGGCAAAAAATGCATCACATATAGCTCCTGGGCTATATGGATGCATTTAACCCCTGCCAGAATACATAGAAAAACGGGAGATAAGGCCGCCGATAAGGGGGCGGAGCCTATCTCCTCAGCACACTGGCGCCATTTTCCCTCACAGCTCCGTTGGAGGGAAGCTCCCTGGCTCTCCCCTGCAGTCACTACACTACAGAAAGGGTTAAAAAAGAGAGGGGGGGCACTAATTACGCGCAGTATTAAAGATACAGCAGCTATAAGGGGAAAAACACTTATATAAGGTTATCCCTGTATATATAGAGCGCTCTGGTGTGTGCTGGCAAACTCTCCCTCTGTCTCCCCAAAGGGCTAGTGGGGTCCTGTCCTCTATCAGAGCATTCCCTGTGTGTGTGCTGTATGTCGGTACGTTTGTGTCGACATGTATGAGGAGGAAAATGATGTGGAGACGGAGCAAATTGCCTGTAATAGTGATGTCACCCCCTAGGGGGTCGACACCTGAGTGGATGAACTGTTGGAAGAATTACGTGACAGTGTCAGCTCTGTATAAAAGACAGTGGTTGACATGAGACAGCCGGCTACTCAGCTTGTGCCTGTCCAGACGTCTCATAGGCCGTCAGGGGCTCTAAAGCGCCCGTTACCTCAGATGGCAGATATAGACGCCGACACGGATACTGACTCCAGTGTCGACGGTGAAGAGACAAATGTGACTTCCAGTAGGGCCACACGTTACATGATGGAGGCAATGAAAAATGTTTTACACATTTCTGATAATACGAGTACCACCAAAAAGGGGTATTATGTTCGGTGAGGAAAAACTACCTGTAGTTTTCCTGAATCTGAGAAATTAAATGAGGTGTGTGATGATGCGTGGGTTTCCCCCGATAACAACTGATAATTTCTAAAATGTTATTGGCATTATATCCTTTCCCGCCAGAGGTTAGGGTGCGTTGGGAAACACCCCCTAGGGTGGATAAAGCGCTCACACGCTTGTAAGCGCTCTACCCTCTCCTGAGATGGCCGCCCTTAAGGATCCTGCTGATAGAAAGCAGGAGGGTATCCTAAAATGTATTTACACACATACTGGTGTTATACTGCGACCAGCAATCGCCTCAGCCTGGATGTGCAGTGCTGGGTTGGCGTGGTCGGATTCCCTGACTGAAAATATTGATACCCTAGATAGGGACAGTATATTTTTGCCTATAGAGCATTTAAAAGATGCATTTCTATATATGCGTGATGCACAGCGGAATATTTGCCGACTGGCATCAAGTCTAAGTGCGTTGTCCATTTCTACCAGTAGAGAGTTATGAACATGACAGTGGTCAGGTGATGCGGATTTCAAACGGCATTTGGAAGTATTGCCTTATTAAGGGGAGGAGTTATTTGGGGTCGGTCTTTCAGACTTGGTGGCCACGGCAACAGCTGGGAAATCCACGTTTGTACCCCAGGTCGCCTCTCAACATGAGAAGACGCCGTATTATCAGGCGCAGTCTTTTCGTGGACAAGCGGGCAAAAGGTTCCTCATTTCTGCCCCGTGACAGAGGGAGAGGAAAAAGGCTGCAGAAATCAGCCAGTTCCCAGGAACAGAAACCCTCTCCCGCCTCTGCCAAGCCCTCAGTATGACGCTGGGGCTTTACAAGCAGAATCAGGCACGGTGGGGGGCCCGTCTCAATGAATTTCAGCGCGCAGTGGGCTCACTCGCAAGTAGACCCCTGGATCCTTCAGGTGATATCTCAGGGGTACAAATTGGAATTCGAGACGTCTCCCCCTCGCCGTTTCCTAAAGTCGGCTTTACCGATGTCTCCTTCTGACAGGGAGACAGTTTTGGAAGCCATTCACAAGCTGTATTCCCAGCAGGTGATAATCAAGGTACCCCTCCTGCAACAGGGAACGGGGTATTATTCCACACTGTTGTGGTACCGAAGCCGGACGGCTCGGTGAGACCGATTCTAAATCTAAAATATTTGAACACTTACATACAGAGGTTCAAATTCAAGATTGAGTCACTCAGAGCAGTGATTGCGAACCTGGAAGAAGGGGACTACATGATGTCTCGGGACATCAAGGATGCTTACCTTCATGTCCAAATTTACCCTTCTCACCAAGGGTACCTCAGGTTTATGGTACAGAACTGTCACTATCAGTTCAGACGCTGCCGTATGGATGGTCCACGCAGAGGCGTAACTAAGGTTTTTGGAGCCCAGGGCAAGATCACTAATGGCGCCCCCCCCCCCCCCCCCCCAAAAAAAAAAATAATAATAATTTTTTCTTAATAAAAATAATAAATTAATAAAATGATAATAAAAAAAAAAATACAAAAGGAAAGTATGTGCAGACGCCACCGGTGTCCCTGCATATAAAGATGTCAGGGTGTGTATGTATAGATGTAGGTGCAGTGGTCGAAGTTGAATTTTTGAAGGTGGAATGAAAGAGTGCAGATAGCAATTATGCGCGCGCCGAAGGCGCGCACGCTCCGGAAAAGGGGCGCGGTCACTCAAAAGGGGCGTGTCCTTCAGTGTAGTAGGACCCCTTATACTATCTAGTACTGGTGCCCCTTTCACATTATAGCACACGGTATGAGCCGAAATTCACATTATAGCACACAGTATGAGCCGAAATTCACATTGCCCCACACGGCATGAGCCGAAATTCACATTATAGCACACAGTATGAGCCGAAATTCACATTACCCCACATGGTATGAGCCAAAATTCACATTATAGCACATGGTATGAGCCGAAATTCACATTATAGCACACGGTATGAGCCAAAATTCACATTACTCCACATGGTATGAGCCAAAATTCACATTTCCCCACATGGTATGAGCCGAAATTCACATTACAGCACACGGTATGAGCCGAAATTCACATTACAGCACACGGAATGAGCCAAAATTCACATTACCCCACATAGTATGAGCCGAAATTCACATTATAGCACACGGTATTAGCCAAAATTCACGTTACAGCACATGATATGAGCCAAAATTCCCATTATAGAGTTAGGGGATCCTACACCCAGAATTAACATGGCCTGTGGGGCACTATGATGAGGGGAGCCCACCCCCTTAATAGACTAATTGCAGAGTTTAGCAGCGGAAGGGCTGCAGCGGTTTCTCACCCCAAGCTGCGGCGCTTCTGCCACCTCCGACACTCCACATCTTCGGCACCACCCGGGATGCAGAGCACCGCACCGGGTATGCACCCTTTTCAGTGTGGTCTGCTGCGCTCCGAAGGGGTTCTTGTTTCATGCTGCAGGATCCCGATGTGCGCCTTCCTCCCCGCTGTTACTGTCACGGTAAGCATTAGTATCGTTTACCGCAGAGGCCATTTTCTGAGGCATATGTGTTAAACCTCAGGAACTGAGATGCCCTTCTCACCATACAGCTGTGTGGCCGAGCCGGGCGGGGGGACAGCCAGCAGCAGCATGCCGGATATCAGCAGCAGAGGGTGCGGGCTGTACATACTTGAGGCAGCTGGATATTCAACAGTGCTGAAAGCCTCTGGAGCCCGCACCCCCGGAGCTGCAGTACACCGGCAGAGGACACCCATCCCCCGAACCCTGCGTAGCCCAAAGCCGGAGATCAGCAGCATGTTGAACGCGGAAGCAGAAGCTGCTTATTGACGGTCAGCATGCTGCTGATCTCCGGCTTTGGGCTCCGCATGTGCATTACAGCCCCCACCCTCGGCTGCTGATATCCGGCATGCTGCCCCTGCTGCTGGCTTTCCACCCGCCCGGCTCGCCCACCCAGCTGGATGGTGAGTGAGAAGGGCATCTCAGTGCCCGTGGTTTAATACATATCTCTCTTCGGTAAATGGCCATTAGTACATCCCACACACACTGATTACACACACACAGACTGGCCACCCCCAAATCCTACACACACCCACTCAGACTACACACACACATTCTCATACTTTCCGATCCCCCACACACACACTGGACTGCAAAAATTTACACACACTGACACTGTTCCACACACACACAATTAACACACACTCACACTGTCCCACACACACAATTAACACACACGCACACTGTCCCACACACCAGTGGCGTGCGGTAAAGTCAGTGGCGTGCGGTGAGGCACTACAGCCATAATGTCCGCCGAATCCTGCCGATGACCCCTACCGCCACCGAGCCAATGCCCGCCACTGCCTCTGAGCCGATGCCCGCTGCCACCACCAATGGCTTACAAACTCGCCCACCATCAACTGACCCAGCCCTCCGCCACTAATTTGCAACTCAGTCCAAAGTCGCCAATGCCCGCTGCATGCCTGCTCATCATACTTGTGATATATTGTACATTTTTATAGAAAAAAATAATAATCAGTGTTTGGGACTGGGAAGGGAGTGGGAGGAGGACATGAATGCAATTTTGTTGTCCAGGGTTTCCATTAACTTAATGGAGAAGGGTCTGAATGGGTTAAAAATGTAAAAAAAAACTGCGTGAGGTCCCCCTCCTAAGTATAACCAGCCTCGGGCTCTTTGAGCCGGTCCTGGTTGTTTAAATACTGGGAAAAAATTGGACAGGGGTTCCCCGTATTTAGACAACCAGCATCGGGCTCTTAGTCCGGTCCTGGTTCCAAAAATACGGGGGACAAAAGATGTAGGGGTCCCCCTGTATTTTTAAAACCAGCACCGGGCTCCACTAGCCAGGGACATAATGCCACAGCCGGGGAACACATTTATGTAGGTCCCTGCGGCCGTGGCATTACCCCCCCAACTAGTCACCACTGGCCGGGGTTCCCTGGAGGAGTGGGGACCCCTTAAATCAAGGGGTCACCCCCCCTCCAGGCACCCAAGGGCCAGGGGTGAAGCCCGAGGCTGTCCCCCCCATCCGTGGGCTGTGGATGGGAGGCTGATAGCCATGTAAGTAAAAAAAGAATATTGTTTTTTGTTGTGGAACTACAAGGCCCAGAAAGCCTCCCCCGCTTGCTGGTACTTGGAGAACCTCAAGTACCAACATGCAGGGAAATAACGGGCCCGCCGGTACCTGTAGTTCTACAACAGAAAAAATACCCAAATAAAAACACAACTCACACACCGTGACAGTAAAAATGTATTAAAGCACACTGACACACTCACACATACTTACCTATATCCCACGCCGGCCACGTCCACTTGTCCAGTAGAATCCAATAGGGGTACCTGTGAAAATGAGAGAGATATTACTTACCTACATCCCACGCCGATCACGTCCACTTGTCCAGTAGAATCCAATAGGGGTACCTGTAAAAATGAGAGACAGATTACTTACCTACATCCCACGCTGGTCACGTCCACTTGTCCAGTAGAATTCAATAGGGGTACCTGTAAAAATGAGAGACAGATTACTTACCTACATCCCACGCTGGTCACGTCCACTTGTCCAGTAGAATCCAGTAGGGGAATCTGTAAAAATGAGAGACAGATTACTTACCTACATCCCACGCTGGTCACGTCCACTTGTCCAGTAGAATCCAGTAGGGGAATCTGTAAAAATGAGAGACAGATTACTTACCTACATCCCACGCCGGTCACGTCCACTTGTCCAGTAGAATCCAATAGGGGTACCTGTGAAAATGAGAGAGAGATTACTTACCTACATCCCACGCCGATCACGTCCACTTGTCCAGTAGAATCCAATAGGGGTACCTGTAAAAATGAGAGACAGATTACTTACCTACATCCCACGCTGGTCACGTCCACTTGTCCAGTAGAATCCAGTAGGGGAATCTGTAAAAATGAGAGACAGATTACTTACCTACATCCCACGCCGGTCACATCCACTTGTCCAGTAGAATCCAATAGGGGTACCTGTAAAAATAAGAGACAGATTACTTACCTACATCCCACGCCGGTCACGTCCACTTGTCCAGTAGAATTCAATAGGGGTACCTGTAAAAATTAAAATGATACTTACAAACTGCAATCCACAGGAGGAGAGAGAGAGAGCGAGAGGGGGGGGGGGGGAGAGTGACTAACCTGCTGCTGCTGCTGGGGAGACCGGCACACACTGCAGGGCCACGACGGGAGGACGGAGCCGGCGGAGGAGGGGGAGAGCCGCACACCGCCACTCCTGTCAGCGGCAGCGGAGGAGGACGGGGTGCACACTACAGACGCCAATAACCGCCGGGACAATTAACACACACACACAATTAACACACGCACACTGTCCCACACACAATTAACACACACGCACGCACACTGTCCCACACACACAAATAACACACGCACACTGTCCCACACACACAATTAACAAACACGCACTGTCCCACACACACACAATTAACACACTCACACTGTCCCACACACACACACACACACACACACACACACACTTAACACACGCACACTGTCCCACACACACACAATTAACACACACGCACACTGTCCCACACACACACAATTAATACACACGCACACTGTCCCACACACACACAATTAACACACACGCACACTGTCCCACACACACACAATTAACACACACGCACACTGTCCCACACACACACAACACACGCACACTGTCCCACACACACACACAATTAACACACACTCAAACTGTCCCACACACACACAATTAACACACTCACACTGTCCCACACACACAATTAACACACTCACACTGTCCCACACATACACAATTAACACACACGCACACTGTCCCACACACACACACAATTAACACGCACTCAAAACTGTCCCACACACACAATTAACACACTCACACTGTCACACACACACACACAATTAACAAACACGCACTGTCCCACACACACAATTAACACACTCACACTGTCACACACACACACACAATTAACACACACACACTGTCCCACACACACACAATTAACACACGCACACTGTCCCACACACACACACACACACACACACACACACACACACACACACACACAATTTACATACACTCAAACTGTCCCACACACACAATTAACACACTCACACTGTCCCACACACACACAATTAACACACACGCACTGTCCCACACACAACACACATGCACACTGTCCGACACACACACACTTAACACACACACACATACAAAATGTCCCGCACCCCCTTCCCGCTCACCTGCACTCACTGTTGTTCAGGGGCCGCACGCCCCCCCCCCCCCCCCCCGAGGTCGCGCACGCGCATGCACGCACCTCCGCGGTCGCGGTCGCGCACGCGATCGCGTACACAGTCACTTTGCAGGGGGGAGTAGGGGGAGGCTCCTGGCTGCCGCTGCCTGTCTATTGTGACAGGCACAGCAGCCGGGGAGACAGGGAAAGCGCCGCGGGTAGCGCCGGCGGAATCCCTGAAGCATGGGGCGAGTGGGACGTGCAGGTGCCGGTGGCGCCCCCCTCTGTTGGGGCTGCCATGGCGCCCAGGGCACGTGCCCTGCTCGCCCCGTGCTAGATATGCCTCTGGGTCCACGGCACCCCGGGTCTTTACCAAGGTAATGGCCGAAATGATGATATTCCTTCGAAGGAAGGGAATTTTAGTTATCCCTTACTTGGACGATTCCCTGATAAGGGTAAGATCCAGGGAACAGTTGGGAGTCGGTGTAGCACTATCTCAGGTAGTGTTGCGGCAGCACGATTGGATTCTCAATATTCCAAAATCGCAGCTGGTTCCGACGATTCGTCTTCTGTTCCTAGGGATGATCCTGGACACAGTCCAGAAAAAGGTGTTTCTCCCGGAGGAGAAAGCCAGGGAGTTATCCGAGCTAGTCAGGAACCTCCTAAAACCGAGCCAAGTCTCAGTGCATCAATGCACAAGGGTTCTGGGTAAAATGGTGGCTTCCTACGAAGCAATCCCATTCGGCAGATTCCACGCAAGAACTTTCCAGTGGGACCTGCTGGACAAATGGTCCGGGTCGCATCTTCAGATGCATCAGCGGATAACCCTGTCACCAAGAACAAGGGTGTCCCTCCTGTGTTGGTTGCAGAGTGCTCATCTTCTAGAGGGCCGCAGATTCGGCATTCAGGACTGGGTCCTGGTGACCACGGATGCCAGCCTGCGAGGCTGGGGAGCAGTCACACAGGGAAGGAATTTCCAGGGCTTATGGTCAAGCCTGGAGACATCACTTCACATAAATATCCTGAAGCTAAGGGCCATTTACAATGCTCTAAGCTTAGCAAGACCTCTGCTTCAAGGTCAGCCGGTGTTGATCCAGTCGGACAACATCACGGCAGTCACCCACGTAAACAGACAGGGTGGCACAAGAAGCAGGAGGGCAATGGCAGAAGCTGCAAGGATTCTTCGCTGGGCGGAAAATCATGTGATAGCACTGTCAGCAATTCCGGGAGTGGACAATTGGGAAGCAGACTTCCTCAGCAACGACCTCCACCCGGGAGAGTGGGGACTTCACCCAGAAGTCTTCCACATGATTATAAACCGTTGGGAAAAACTCGACAGGTATTGCGCCAGGTCAAGGGACCCTCAGGCAATAGCTGTAGACGCTCTGGTAACGCCGTGGGTGTACCAGTCAGTGTATGTGTTCCCTCATCTGCCTCTCATATCCAAGGTACTGAGATTGATAAGATGGAGAGGAGTAAGCACTATATTCGTGGCTCCGGATTGGCCAAGAAGGACTTGGTAACCGGAACTTCAAGAGATGCTCACGGAGGATCCGTGGCCTCTACCTCTAAGAAGGGACCTGCTCCAGCAAGGACCCTGTCTGTTCCAAGACTTACCGCGGCTGCGTTTGACGGCATGGCGGTTGAACGCCGGATCCTGAAGGAAAAAAGGCATTCCGGATGAAGTCATCCCTATCCTGATCAAAGCCAGGAAGGATGTAACCGCAAAACATTATCACCGCATTTGGCGAAAATATGTTGCGTGGTGCGAGGCCAGTAAGGCCCGACGGAGGAAATTCAACTGGGTCGATTCCTACATTTCCTGCAAACAGGAGTGTCTATGGGCCTGAAATTGGGGTCCATTAAAGTTCAAATTTCGTCCCTGTCAATTTTCTTCCAAAAAGAACTAGCTTCAGTCCCTGAAGTTCAGACGTTGTAAAAGGGGTACTGCATATACAGCCTCCTTTTGTGCCTCCAGTGGCACCTTGGGATCTCAATGTAGTTTTTGGGTTCCAAAAGTCACATTGGTTTGAACCACTTAAATCTGTGGAGTTAAAATATCTCACATGGAAAGTGGTCATGCTGTTGGCCCTGGCCTGGGCCAGGCGCGTGTCAGAATTGGCGGCTTTATCCTGTAAAAGCCCTTATCTGATTTTCCATTCGGACAGGGCGGAATTGAGGACTCGTCCTCAGTTTCTCCCTAAGGTGGTTTCAGCGTTTCACCTGAACCAACCTATTGTGGTGCCTGCGGCTACTAGGGACTTGGAGGACTCCAAGTTGCTAGACGTTGTCAGGGCCCTGAAAATATATGTTTCCAGGACGGCTGGAGTCAGAAAATCTGACTCTCTGTTTATCCTGTATGCACCCAACAAGCTGGGTGCTCCTGCTTCTAAGCAGACTATTGCTCGTTGGATTTGTAGTACAATTCAGCTTGCACATTCTGTGGCAGGCCTGCCACAGCCAAAAATCTGTAAATGCCCACTCCACAAGGAAGATGGGCTCATCTTGGGCGGCTGCCCGAGGGGTCTCGGCTTTACAACTTTGCCGAGCAGCTACTTGGTCAGGAGCAAATACGTTTGTAAAATTCTACAAAATTGATACCCTGGCTGAGGAGGACCTGGAGTTCTCTCATTTGGTGCTGCAGAGTCATCCGCACTCTCCCGCCCGTTTGGGAGCTTTGGTATAGTCCCCATGGTCCTTACGGAGTCCCCAGCATCCACTTAGGACGTTAGAGAAAATAAGAATTTACTTACCGATAATTCTATTTCTCGTAGTCCGTAGTGGATGCTGGGCGCCCATCCCAAGTGCGGATTGTCTGCAATACTGGTACATAGTTATTGTTACCAAAAAAAAAAAAAAAAAATCGGGTTATTGCTGTAGTGAGCCATCTTTTCTAGAGGCTCCTCTGTTATCATGCTGTTAACTGGGTTTAGATCACGAGTTGTACGGTGTGATTGGTGTGGCTGGTATGAGTCTTACCCGGGATTCAAAATCCTTCCTTATTGTGTACGCTCGTCCGGGCACAGTATCCTAACTGAGGCTTGGAGGAGGGTCATAGGGGGAGGAGCCAGTGCACACCAGGTAGTTCTAAAGCTTTACTTTTGTGCCCAGTCTCCTGCGGAGCCGCTAACCCCCCCATGGTCCTTACGGAGTCCCCAGCATCCACTACGGACTACGAGAAATAGAATTATCGGTAAGTAAATTCTTATTTTCTGCTAGGATCCGGCGTTCAACCGCCATGCCGTCAAACGCAGCAGCGGTAAGTCTTGGAACAGACAGGGCCCCTGTTGCAACAGATCCTGTCTTAGAGGCAGAGGCCATGGGTCCTCTGTGAGCATTTCTTGCAGCTCCGGATACCAAGTCCTTCTTGGCCAATCCAGAACAATGAGTATTGTTCTCACTCCTCTTTTTCTTATGATTCTCAGCACCTTGGGTATGAGAGGAAGAGGAGGAAACACATAAACCGACTGGAACACCCACGGTGTCACTAGTGCGTCTACAGCTATCGCCTGAGGGTCTCTTGACCTGGCGCAATACCTCTGTAGCTTTTTGTTGAGGCGGGATGCCATCATGTCCACCTGTGGCAGTTCCCATCGCCTTGCAATCTGCGTGAAGACTTCTTGATGATGTCCCCACTCTCCCGGGTGGAGGTCGTGCCTGCTGAGGAAGTCTGCTTCCCAGTTGTCCACTCCCGGAATGAACACTGCTGACAGTGCTCGTACGTGATTCACCGCCCATCGAAGAATTCTGGTGGCTTCCGCCATCGCCATCCTGCTCCTTGTGCCGCCTTGGCGGTTTACATGAGCCACTGCGGTGATGTTGTCTGATTGAATCAGCACCGATTGGTTGCGAAGTAGGGTCTCCGCTTGACTTAGGGCGTTGTATATGGCCCTTAGTTCCAGGATATTGATGTGAAGGCAAGTCTCCTGACTTGACCACAGCCCCTGGAAATTTCTTCCCTGTGTGACCGCCCCCCACCCTCGGAGGCTTGCATCCGTGGTCACCAGGACCCAGTCCTGAATGCCGAATCTGCGGCCCTCGAGAAGGTGAGCACTCTGCAGCCACCACAGAAGAGACACCCTGGCCCTGGGGGATAGGGTGATCAGCCGATGCATCTGTAGATGCGATCCGGACCACTTGTCCAACAGATCCCATTGAAAGGTCCTTGCATGGAACTTGCCGAAGGGAATGGCCTCGTATGACGCCACCATCTTTCCCAGGACTCGCGTGGAGTGATGCACCGACACCTGTTTTTGTTTTAAGAGGTCTCTGACCAGTGTCATGAGTTCCTGAGCCTTCTCCGTCGGGAGAAAAACCTTCTTCTGGTCTGTGTCCAGAATCATGCCCAGGAAGGGCAGACGCGTCCTAGGAATCAGCTGCGACTTTGGAATATTCAGAATCCAGCCGTGCTGTTGTAACACTTCCCGAAAGCGTGCTACGCTGATCAGCAACTGCTCTCTGGACCTCGCCTTTATGAGGAGATCGTCCAAGTATGGGATAATTGTGACTCCTTGCTTTCGCAGGAGCACCATCATTTCTGCCATTACCTTGGTAAATATTCTCGGTGCCGTGGACAGACCAAACGGCAACGTCTGGAATTGGTAATGACAATCCTGTACCACAAACCTGAGGTACTCCTGATGAGGTGGATAAATGGGGACATGAAGGTAAGCATCCTTTATGTCCAGAGACACCATAAAATCCCCCTCCTCCAGGCTTGCGATGACCGCTCTGAGCGATTCCATCTTGAACTTGAACCTTTTCAGGTATATGTTCAGGGATTTTAAATTCAATATGGGTCTGACCGAACCGTCCGGTTTCGGTACCACAAACATTGTTGAATAGTAACCCCTTCCCTGTTGAAGGAGGGGAACCTTTACCACCACCTGCTGGAGATACAATTTGTGAATTGCAGCTAACACTATTTCCCTCTCTATGGGGGAAGCTGGCAGGGCCGATTTGAGGTAACGGTGAGGGGGCATCACTACGAATTCCAGCTTGTATCCCTGAGACACAATCTCTATAGCCCAGGGATCCACCTGTGAGTGAACCCACTTGTGGCTGAAATTTCGGAGACGCGCCCCCACCGGGCCTGGCTCCGCCTGTGGAGCCCCAGCGTCATGTGGTGGATTTAGTGGAAGCCGGGGAGGACTTCTGTTCCTGGGAACTAGCTGTATTGTGCAGCTTCTTTCCTCTACCCCTGCCTCTGGCAAGAAAGGACGCACCTCGGACTTTCTTGCCTTTTTGTGATCGAAAGGACTGCATTTGGTAATACGATGCTTTCTTAGGTTGTGAGGGAATATATGGCAAAAAATTTGACTTTCCAGCCGTAGCTGTGGAGACCAGGTCCGAGAGACCGTCCCCAAACAATTCCTCACCCTTGTAAGGTAAAACCTCCATGTGCCTTTTTGAGTCGGCATCGCCTGTCCATTGCCGAGTCCACAGGACCCTTCTGGCAGAAATCGACATTGCATTTATTCTAGAGCCCAGTAGGCTAATGTCTCTCTGGGCATCTCTCATATATAGGACAGCGTCTTTTATATGCCCCAGGGTCAGTACTATAGTATCCTTGTCCAAGGTATCAAGTTCCTCAGATAAGGTATCTGTCCATGCTGCTACAGCACTACACATCCAGGCCGACGCAATTGCCGGCCTTAGTAGGGTACCTGAATGTGTATAAATGGACTTCAGGATACCCTCCTGCTTTCTATCCGCAGCATCTTTTAGGGTGGCCGTATCCTGTGACGGCAGGGCTACCCTCTTGGATAAGCGTGTTAAAGCTTTGTCTTCCCTAGGGGAGGATTCCCAGCGTAACCTGTCCGTTGGCGGGAAAGGATACGCCATAAGCATCCGTTTGGAAATCTGCAGTTTTCTATCTGGAGATTCCCAAGCCTTTTCACATAACTCATTTAACTCATGTGAAGGGGGAAAGGTCACCTCTTGCCTTTTTTCCCCATACATATAAACCCTCTTGTCAGGGACTGGGGTTTCCTCTGTGATGTGTAACACATCTTTCATTGCTATAATCATGTAGCGGATGGCTTTAGCCATTTTAGGCTGCAACTTTGCATCATCGCCATCGACACTGGAGTCAGAATCCGTGTCGATATCTGTGTCAACAATTTGGGATAGTGGGCGCTTCTGAGACCCTGACGGCCTCTGCGCTGTAGGATCAGGCATGGGTTGAGACCCTGACTGTCCCAAGGCTTCAGCTTTATCCAACCTTTTATGCAAGGAATTAACATTATAATTTAAAACCTTCCACATATCCATCCAATCGGGTGTCGGAGCCGTCGGCGGCGACCCTACATTCATTTGTACCCGCTCTGTTTCCACATAGCCTTCCTCGTCAAACATGCCGACACAAGCGTACCGACACACCACACACACAGGGGATGCTCTATTTGAAGACAGTTCCCCCACAAGGCCTATTGGAGAGACAGAGAGAGAGTATGCCAGCACACACCCCAGCGCTATATGACCCAGGAATCACACAGTAACTTAGTGTTAACCCAGTAGCTGCTGTATATACTGTTTTTGCGCCAAATTGATGTGCCCCCCCCCTCTCTCTTTTTACCCTCTTTCTACCGTGATTCTGCAGGGGAGAGCCTGGGGAGCTTCCTCTCAGCGGAGCTGTGGAGAGAAAATGGCGCTGGTGAGTGCTGAGGAAGAAGCCCCGCCCCCTCAGCGGCGGGCTTCTGTCCCGCGTTTTGTGTGTAAAATAATGGCTGGGGCGCATGCATATATACAGTGCCCAACTGTATATATGCTGCTTTTTGCCAAGAGGTTCCCAATTGCTGCCCAGGGCGCCCCCCCCCCTGCGCCCTGCACCCTACAGTGACCGGAGTGTGTGGGTTTAGTGTGGGAGCAATGGCGCACAGCTGCAGTGCTGTGCGCTACCTCATATGAAGACTGGAGTCTTCTGCCGCCGATTTCGAAGTCTTCTTGCTCCTCACGCCGGCTTCTGTCTTCTGGCTCTGCGAGGGGGACGGCGGCGCGGCTCCGGGATCGGACGACCAAGGGTGCGTTCCTGTGTACGATCCCTCTGGAGCTAATGGTGTCCAGTAGCCTAAGAAGCAGGACCTATCTTCAGTGAGTAGGGCTGCTTCTCTCCCCTCAGTCCCACGTAGCAGAGAGTCTGTTGCCAGCAGATGTCTCTGAAAATAAAAAATCCTAACAAAATACTTTCTTTTTAGCAAGCTCAGGAGAGCTCACTAAGGTGCACCCAGCTCGTCCGGGCACAGATTCAAACTGGGGTCTGGAGGAGGGACATAGAGGGAGGAGCCAGTGCACACCAGTATCCTAATTCTTTCTTAAAGTGCCCTGTCTCCTGCGGAGCCCGTCTATTCCCCATGGTCCTTACGGAGTCCCCAGCATCTACTAGGACGTTAGAGAAAGAGGCATGTTTGTGTGTTTAAGTGAATGAAGCGTGTGTGTGAGAGTTTAAATGAAGGAGGCGTGTGTGTGAGTTTAAGTGAAGGAAGCATGTGTAAGTGAGAGGCGTTTGTGTAAGTGAGAGGCGTGTGTGTGAGAGGTGTGTGTGTAAGTGAGAGGCGTGTGTGTAAGTGAGGATTGTGTGTGTTTAAGTGAAGGAGGTGTGTGTGTTTAAGTGAAGAAGGCATGTGTGTGTTTAAGCTAAGGAGGCGTGTGTAAGTAAGCGGTGTGAGTGTAAGTGAGAGGCGTGTGTGTGTTTAAGTGAAAGAGGTGTTTGTGTGTGTGTTTAAGTGAAAGAGGCGTTTGTGTTTTTTATATATATACTGTATATCGGCACACCACTGTGCCAAAGCATCTACATTGTGACACGCTGTTGGGTGAGGGAGTACTGTAGGTGTGCTATAAAGGTATGCTGGTGTCTATTTTATTGTAATGACTGACTTGGAGTGCCGGCCACTTTGTATGTGTATCTATATTACTATTGGGAAAGGCACCTGAGCACGCTACTACTGTTCAACACGCGTGCCGGATAGCTACATATGAAGGGTGTGTGTGTATACAGTATGTAGGGGGGCACCAACATTTATCATGCCTCCGGGCGACTGGGGCGAACTTACGCCACTGCCTCTAGTAGTAGCGTCGCTTACACACAAAGTGCCCCCAAGAGTAGTGCCACTTATACACAGTGCCCCGTGTAGTTGTGCTGCTTATACACAGTGCCCCTAGTAGTTGTGCTGCTTATACACAGTGCCCTCAGTAGTTGTGCTGCTTATACACAGTGCCCCAGTAGTAGCGCCACTTAGAAATATAGTGCCCCTAGTAGTAGTTATGCGTAATACCCCAATAGTAGTGCCATAATTCCCCACCACCACCACCACACACACACACACACACTTTCTCTCACTCTCTCTTTCTCTCCACTCCCCTAAGTCTGTCTGGCCGGATCAGGAGTAGCATCCTCTCCCTCTTCACAGACAGTAGCCTTGTCCCCATGTAGCCCCGCCCATCTGACCCATGTAGCCCCGCCCCTCTTGCTGTTTATCCGCCCCCTTTTCCCGTCCACAACACTGCTGAAGGAAAGGGGGTACGGACTTTTCAAGCTGCCGGCGCCGCTGTTTGAGTCTGTAGTGTGACAAGCGTAGCGGCAGCAGCAGCAGGGACCTCAGCACAGGGATGCAAGCAGGGAAAACATCTATCCAACACTTCCCTGCACTGCATCCCTTTGCTGAGTGGGTAGCGCTGGGTCTGCATCCCCAAGAAAGCGTAGCCACAACCAAAACGTGAGAGCAAGGGTATTAAAAACTTTTATTGAATTTTTCAAACAGTTGTTTAGATAGTGGGGTAAAGAAGCAGCAATGTGGCGTGAGGGTGGTGGTAGGGGAGTCAATGCAAGGTACCATTCAGTTTATTGAATGGAGCATTTACAACATTGATTAAGTTATAAGTAAACAATAGAGCAAAATATTGTAAGTTGAGTAACACTAGGCGATGTGCTCGGTGAGCGACATCGCCTTGTGTGTCCCCCTCCCGGGCCGGGCCACGCGACGGCGGGCATACACACTGTGTGATATTGCTAGTCCAAATGGAGCTGCATGGATAGCCTAGACCGAGGGTCGTTAACGACCCGCAGGGCAGCACATCGCTCGTCGTTTACAGCATACACACTAGTCAATATAGTAAACGACAACGCTCAGAAAGGGTCAAAATTTGCGACGTCGTTTACTTTATCAACTAGTGTGTACGGGCTTTTATATTTCAAAATCAGGAGGATTTGAATGAATTGATTTCTACCAAGACTTCTACAAGATCTAACCCACAGAGGGGGGGAATCCCATCATTCAGGCACCAGATCATGCATCCATCAAGCAAGAAACCACCATGCACAAGTGCAGCTTGTTTGGAGGTAATGAATTGATATGAGTCTGCTAATGTGGGTTAAGAAACTGCCAAGTGTCAAACAATGCATTGCACTTGACAGCTGTACAGTTTTCTATTCTGACTTCAACTGCCTTGCTTCAGCCGGAATCAGTGATGAAAGTAGGGTGGTACGGAGTACCATTAAGAAATATGGTGGTGGTACGCAGTACCACCAGCCCACCGCCGACGCCGCAGGGTCTCTGTCTGCAATGAGTATTCAATCCCTGGCAATGAGCAAAAAACCCCTGACAATGAGCATGTAACACCTGGTAACAAGCAAGAAACCGCTGACAATTAGCATGTAGGGAGGTAAGTCCTACTTAAGGCATTATGTGTGTAAGCGGCACTGCAGGGGGCATTATGTGTGTAAGCGACACTAGTGGGGCATTATGCGTGTAAGCAGCACAGCATGGGGCATTGTATGTGTAAGCAGCACTACGGGGGGCATTATGTGTGTAAGCGGCACCACAGGGGGCATTTTGCGCGTAAGCAGCACTAAAAAGCCATGAGGGGGCGCAAAATGTATAATTACGCCACTGTAATATATAACGTTACCCAGAAGTGCTGGGAACGCTGGCACCACCAGGAGGAGAAGATGCAGAAAGCTGCATCACTTGCCATGAAACCCCTGGCAGCAAGTAAATAGAAGCCTTACTGTGGGGCATAATTTATAAGGGGCATTTTTGTGTGTGGGACATAAAATGGTGTCAGTGGCATAACTGTGTGTGGTATAATATGTAATAGGCATTACGGTGTGTTGCATAATGTGTAATGGGCATTACGGTGTCTAGCATAATGGACATTACAGTGTGTGGCATAATGTGTGATGGGCATTATGCTGTGTGGCATAATGTGTAATGGGTGTTACGGTGTCAGGTATAATGTGTAATGGGCATTACGGTGTGTGGCATAATGTGTAACAAGCATTACAGTGTGTGGCATAATGTGTAATAAGCGGTATGGCATGTGGCATAATGTGTAATGGGCGTTACCATGTGTGGCATAATGCGTAATGGGTGTTACGGTGTGTGTTGCATAATGTGTAATGGGCGTTACGGTGTGTGGTGTAATGGGCATTATGGTGTGTGGCATAATGTATAATAAGCATTGCAATGTGTGGCATAATGTGTAATAAGCATTACGCTGTGTGGCATAATGTGTAATGGGTGTTGTGGTGTGTGACATAATGTGTAATGGGCATTACGGTGTGTGGCTTAATGTATAATAAGCATTATGGTGTGTGGCATAATGTGTAATGGGTTTTATGGTGCATGGCATAATATGTAATGAGCATTAAGGGGTGTGGCATAATGTGTAATGGGCATTATGGTGTCTGGCATAATGTGTAATGGGCGTTATGGTGTTCTGGCATAATGTGTAATAAGCAATACGGTGTGTGGCATAATGTCTAATGGGTGTTATGGTGTGTGTCATAATGTGTAATAAGCATTATGGCATGTGGCATAATGTGTAATAAGCATTACAGTGTGTGGCATAACGTGTAATAAGCATTAAGGTGTGTTGGTATAATGTGTAATGGGTGTTATGGTGTGTGGCATAATGTGTAATGGGCATTGCGGTGTGTGGCATAATGTATAATAAAGCATTACGGTGTGTGGCATAATGTGTAATGGGTGTTATGGTGTGTGGCATAATAGTAATGAACATTAAGGAGTGTGGCATAATGTGTAATGGGCATTACGGTGTCTTGCATAATGTGTAATTGGCGTTATGGTGTCTGGCATAATGTGTAATGGGCATTATGGTGTCTGGCATAATGTGTAATGGGCATTACGGTGTTTGGCATAATGCGTAATGGGCATTATGGTGTGTGGCATAATGTGGCCATGTCCTTATTGTCATGTAGGCACTCCCCTAGTTCCTCATGACACGTGACATCGCCCATTTTTACTATCAGTACCACTGAGAAAATATTTCTACTTGCACCACTGGCCGGAATACATACTTTTTACCGGTGGCCGGGTTCCCGGCTGTCATGATCCCGGCAGCGGGATCCCAAACACCAGTATGCCAGCAGCAGGGCAAGTGCTAGAATGTCAGGCTCCAGAGCCTTACCTCCGGCAGGTGCTCCCGCTGGTTACCGTCCCACTGGTTGGCGCGGTTGCGGCGGCAGGGAGCTGCTGGCGGCGGGTCCTCCTGGATGTATGTGCGGCTGCCAAAGGCCGAGGGTCTGGAGAGCCGGGCGCTGTGGCGGGGATTGATGTGGTAAGGTCCTCTAGTGGTGACACAGTATAGTGTGTCAGAGACAGAAGCTGGCTAAAGCTGTGTGCTAACAGCTAAGTATGTCTCCTGTGCTGGGGGCAGCCATATTGGAGACCAGAGAATTACCAATGAAGTTCCCAATCTGTTTCCAGCCAATCCTGCGTGTACTCCCCTTACAAAAGGCGGCTGGCTCAGAGGGAGAGTGCCAGTGCTTTGTTACCTCCTTGTGAAAGGTTCTCCAGCTCTGTGCTCCTAGGTTACTTCTGGTTCCCTGGTCCTGGTTGCTCTCATCCATCGGTTATCTAAATGCTGCTGCAGTCCTGCTGTCTAAGTCCGTTGCCACTCGTGGAAGCGCTCACAGGGTCGTAGAGGAGCTACAGGTGCTAACGGCAGTTCCCGTAGACGTCTTAATTTCTTCAAAGTCTAAGTTCCTCAGCCTCGTCTTTCAATCACAAACCACAGTCTTCATTTCTTCAAAGTCCAAGTTCTTCAGCCTCGTCTTTCAATCACAAACCACGTCTTCATTTCTTCGAAGTCCAAGTTCTTCAGTCTCGTCTTTCAATCACAAACCACGTCTTCATTTCTTCAAAGTCCAAGTACTTCAGCCTCGTCTTTTAATCATAAAACACAGTCTTCAGTTCTTCTTTACCGGAGTTCTTCAGCTTCACTCTTCAAGTCACTTAACCATAGACTCTAATTCTTCCAGTTTCTTCTATTTCTCCAATATTCATGTACAGCCTGATCATTCATTAAAACTAGTTATCTTCCTACGAAGTCCTCCTTTCTTTACTCCCTCCGGCCAATGTTAACACTTAGTTTGGCTTCCACCCCATGAGGAGGAATTACAATCACCCACCTCGTTTAAGGCCTATACACACTTGACGATAAAATGAGCGACGTTGTTCATTTCAGCCCTCATCAACGACGTCACTCATTATATCGTCAAGTGTGTATGCATCCGACGACCACCGATGCGCAGCCCCGTGGGACGTTAACGACCCTCGCTTATCTGTGGAGCATGTATGCTCAATTTCCACTATGGTCGTTACCGACCAGAGACGTCGTTGAATGTGTATGGTGTGAACGACCAACGACCAAGACACTGCTCACCAGCCCTGTTCCCAGCTCATTATTTTAATAAACTGTTCAGCTTGGATGCTTCAACAATGAATGGTCTTTGGTCGTTGGTAGTGTGTATGCTCATGTCATTTGCTCAGCTGTTCAAGGGAAGTTCAAGGGAAGTCGTTAACGACGTGTGCATCGTCAAGTGTGTATGGGCCTTCACTCTCCTCACAGGTAGCTGTCCCTTCAGCCAAAACTCGGTTGTCGTGACATAGAAAGCTTCGTGCGGGCTTGCTGCGCTCACCACGCTGCGGCCACGGTGGCTCGCTGGACACCCACAGAGGGAGACCTGTGGCACCGCTATTCCGGCGGTGGCATTTCACCACCTGTCGGGATTCTGGCAGCAGCATTGTGACCTCCAGAATCCCAACAGGTGGTCTTGTGATTGCCTCCCTTTGAGCCTAATAGTCTACAGCAGGCATACATCTGCAATAAGACCTAGAATTTGAAAAGGGCCCTATGGTATTGATTGTATTTTTTCTTTGTTTGTCTTCTCCCTACTGCCTCCTGTTTAAATGAATGGGAAAAATATTGAATTCAGAAGCTGCCATATTTCAGTGGTTAAGGCTGTTGGATTTAAAAGAGCATTTATATTCATTATAAAATATACTGACAGCTTTGAAAAGCGCTGCATAGTAAATTTAGCCATACACATGACTTGAGAGCATCCATTAGATTCTAATTGGTATCTGGTCTTTGGACGACCACTATTGGTTGACATGCATTAGGTCGACATGGTCACTAGGTCGACACATTAAAAGGTCGACATGAGATTTAAAAAAAAAAATTGATTATTATTTTTGAACTTTTTCATACGTTACGATCCACGTGGATTACGATTGGGAATAGCAACCTGTGCCGAGCGCAGTGGGAGCGGAGCGAGGCACCTCTTGCCCAAAACATGACGAGCGAAGCGAGCCATCCGAGGGGACATGGAGCACTAATTGGGGTTCCCAGTCACTTTACGAAGAGAACGACACCAATTTTTTTTAAACTAATGTCGACCTAGTTCATGTGTCGACCTAGTCACTGTTGACCTATAAGGGTCGACCTAATAACTTTCGACCTAGTTAAAGTCGACCCAATGATCCACGCCCATTTCTAATTGGCTACTAATGCTGATGCTTACCATGCAACTTCAAGAAATCTTAATTTGCTGACTAGGTTGCAATGGGGATGGAGAAAGCAAATGAAGTGGCATGGAAGTTGTTACTAGCCATTGCCACTATCAAAGTGATTAGTGACACCGCCTACTAATGTATATCATACTAGGCATTACCAATACTAGGCATCTAGCACTAGGCATTATTACTAGTACTAATGGATATTTGATTGGGTATATCCCAAGCACACCTGAATAAACTAAGAACATAGGGGCTAATTCAGACATGATCGGCGCTGTGCGTTTTCGCAGACAGCCGACAGCTGTCTTTAGCTAGCGATCGCCTCTGCTTGATTGACAGGCAGAGGCGGTCGATGGCGGGAGGGGGCGGTACGGCGTTAAGCCGCCGTTTAAGGGGCACGGTCCGGCCAACGCAGGCGTGCCAGGGGCGGGCCGCGGCGGCTGCGTGACGTCACACGCAGTCGCTGTGACTCGGGCAGCTACGAGTAGCTCCCAGCCAGCGCGCGGGAGCTGCACTGGCCGGGAGCTACTCCTGAAGTACAAAAGCATCGCAGCTGTACGATGCTTTTGTACTTCTGCGACGGGGCAGGGACTGACATGCGGGGCACGCTAGCCCTGTGCTGGGCGTCCCCCCGCAGGTCAGTGTGCCGCTACGATCAACTCTGAATCACCCCCATAGTGGACACACTTTCAAGGACCCTGTCTAATGAGAGAACACAGAGCTACCTATTTAGCAAGTGCATGCAGATCAAAATTAGGCTGTGTACACACGGCACGATGCGCCATACAGCCCAACATTGACTATTCGACGGGGCCGGAGTCAATGTTGGGCTGCCTGCACAGTCTATTTTTCCTTGCGATGTTGACCTTGCGGGACTGCGCATCGGCATCGCAAGGACTATATTTTCTTACAATTTTGACGATATAGCCAAAATCTAAAGAAATATCGCGCCGTGTGTACACAGCCTGAGATATAAAATACCAAAATATGGACGTTATTCAGCATGAGTAGCAAGCAGAATCTGCTACTGCTATCACTCGCATGCTGGGGGGCTCCCAGCACAGTACAAGGCCGCCCAGCATGCTAATGGCGGTCAGCAATGTGAACACAATTAAATTGCATTGCTGAATAAGGGAAGCCCCTTAGGCAGTCAGGCTGCCTTAGTTTTCGGCTTCACACATGGCAACTGGCTGAAAACGGGCCGGACCCGCCCCTGTTTTTGCTGCAATATCGTGTTGCCACCCCGCAAACTCCCCTGTCTGTCAACCACATCTCCCTGCCTGTGCACTCGCAGTGTGCGCAATGCCCCTGAAAACGGGGAAATGCAATCACATCTCAGTAGCGTTTGCTATTAAGGCAGTATGGGGGTCATTCCCAGGTTATCGTAGCTGTGCACAGCGGTGATGCCTTTGCACTTCAAGAGTAGCTCTCGACCAGCGCAGCTTTAGCGTGCTGGCCGGGAGCTACTCGTCGCTCCCCAGCCCGCAGCGGCTACGTTATGTCATCTCGCAAACACCGCGGCCCGCCCCCCCAATGGGCCGACCACGCCTGCGTTGGCCGGACCGTGCCCCCTAAACGGCGGCTTAACCCCGCCGTCCAGCCCCCTCCCGCCTAGCGACCGCCTCTGCCAAAGAGGCGATTGCTAGGCAACGACGGATGGCACGCGCCGGCGCACTGCGGCACCGGCGCAGTTCCGACCGATCGCTGTGCAGCGAGCGATCGGGTCGGAATGACCCCCTATATACAGTAGTCACAAGAAAAGCTTACAGTACTTGCACAGCTCTTGCAGCAGAGAAAGTCCACTGTACATTGGCCCAGAGGAAGAGAGGGAGGGAATGTGATCCAAATATGTGGGGGGTTTGCTGCATTGCTGGTTTGACCAATAGGGTCACTGCTTGTGCAATATGTTGACAGTGAATTAAGCACATAGGCACTCATTTAGCTCGGAAAGCAGATTGCGGAAAGTCGCAAATGAGCAATTTTCGGCAACCTGTGCATGCGCAGCATCCCCACAGCGCGTGCATGGGTCATCAAAGTGCTATTGCATCCTGGAGGGATGCATTCACACTTTGAGTGACAGTGGTGGGCAGCGATGGACCGTTGCTGGGTAGTGGTCCGGCCAATGCAGATGTGGCCGGGCAGTTTTCTTCAGACTCAGCCGCCCGATGAAAAAAATGGCGTCAGACTGACTGCATACGCATCCATGCTGCATCTGCAGGGGGTCATCCTTAATTTCTGCATCAGTATGCCGGGCAGCCGTGCCCTGCGCTGGGCGGCCCCCAGCATGCTGTAGAAGCAGTTACAGATTCTGCTTTTTAGCTGAATCTGCAGCTCATACTGAATAGGGTCCATAGATAGTTGAGTCTGTGACTAAATGTCATTTGTAATTGTGAGATGAGGGGCCCATTTGTAATTTCTGAACTGAAGCTATTCGTCCATACAGTGCCAGTTACGAATCTGACACATATCTTACTTATGGTAAGAAATAGATAGGAAATCATTAGCCTACACTCCATAAAGATGAGGCACGTCTGTTAGAATACAATACACCCTATGTGCTATTTCAGCCAGAAACCGTAGCATTCAAAAACTCCAGTGGTTATGTGCATCCTATTCACTGTAAACTCACAGCGTTTTAATATGTCCATGTCCGACCAGACAGGTGAGCTGAAAGTGATCAGTCCCTTGCACTTCTTTAGTATAATCATGTACTGTAGCTATAAATAATTGTAAGCTCATTTTGCTAGCAGACTGCCTGAATTCAACCGAGATAGACGTGTGCAAAGGCAGAGCTTGATGGAAGGATAAATAAAAACAGGTGCAGCATGTATTTATATATGTGCTATGATTGTCTTGGTAGAAGGAATGTAGCTGTAAAACACTCATATATATATATAGTGACTGAGCATTTGGAGCCCCCCTCCTTTAGCCCACTGAGCAGAGCAAGAAAGTGACACATAGAACATTTGGGGTAATTCCAAGTTGATCGCAGCAGGAATTTTGGCCCTCATTCCGAGTTGTTCGATCGTAAGATTTTTTCGCAACGGAGCGATTAGTCGCAAACTGCGCATGCGCAACATTCGCAGTGCGCCTGCGCCAAGTAAATTTGCAAAAGAGTTTGGTATTTTACTCACGGCCTAACGAAGAAATTTCATCGTTCTGGTGATCGGAGTGTGATTGACAGGAAGTGGGTGTTTCTGGGCGGAAACTGGCCGTTTTATGGGTGTGTGCGAAAAAACGCTGCCGTTTCTGGGAAAAACGCGGGAGTGTCTGAAGAAACGGGGGCGTGTCTGGGTGAACGCTTGGTGTGTTTGTGACGTCAAACCAGGAACGAAACTGACTGAACTGATCGCAGTGGCAGAGTAAGTCTCGAGCTACTCAGAAACTGCAAAGAAATTTCTATTCGCAATTCTGCTAATCTTTCGTTCGCAATTCTGCTATGCTAAGATTCACTCCCAGTAGGCGGCGGCTTAGCGTGTGCAATGCTGCTAAAAGCAGCTAACGAGCGAACAACTCGGAATGAGGGCCTTTGTTAGCAGTTGGGCAAAACCATGTGCACTGCAGGGGAGGCAGATATAACGTGCAGAAAGAGTTAGATTTGGGTGGGTTATTTTATTTCTGTGCAGGGTAAATACTAGCTGCTTTATTTTTACACTGCAAATTAGATTGCAGATTGAACACACCACACCCAAATCTAACTCTCTCTGCACATGTTAAATCTGCCTCCCCTGCAGTGCACATGGGGGGTGATTCCGAGTTGTTCGCTCACTAGCTGCTTTTAGCAGCATTGCACACGCTAAGCCGCCGCCCTCTGGGAGTGTATCTTAGCTTAGCAGAAGTGCGACTATAGAAATGACTTAGCAGTTTCTGAGTAGCTCCAGACTTACTCAGCCATTGCGACCAGCTCAGTCCTTTTCGATCCTGGTTTGACGTCACAAACACACCCAGCGTTTGCCCAACCACTCCCCCGTTTCTCCAGGCACTCCTGCGTTTTGCAACTTGAATGCCTGCGTTTTTCCGCACACTCCCATAAAACAGCCAGTTTCCGCCCAGAAACACCCACTTCCTGTCAATCACACTACGATCAGCACAGCGATGAAAAAGCTTCGTTATGCCGTGAGTAAAATACCTAACTTTTGTGTAAAATAACTAAGCGCATGCGCTCTGCGAACCTTGCGCATGCGCAGTAAACGACTAATCGCAGTATAGCGAAAATCGGCAACGAGTGAACAACTCGGAATGACCCCCATGGTTTTGCCCAACTGCTAACAAAATTCCTGCTGCGATCAACTTGGTATTACCCTCTTTGTGTGATACAATAGAAAATGACTTCAGTTAAAAGGATGGTAAGAAATAGTGATAATATAAATATTTTATACTAGTATGTCAGCTTCAGCATATGATAGAAGGGAGACATAAGATATAGTGGCATACACATACACAACAAGAAAAGCAAAAGAAGATATAATAAGACAAAAGAAGTTGAGACATATTAGAGTACCAGCAATCACAAGAATGCAATCATGGTAATAAATAGACAGAGCACAGGAATGCAGGACAGATATACAGGACTCTTAAGCTGTGCACATACTGTTCTTCATATGAGTATTAAACCACATAATGTACTAGATGGAAATATTGTACACATATACATATATAGAGTTAGACGGGTTGGGTATGCGTGACCGGTGGTCAGGAGACCGTCGGTCACCACACCGACGCCAGGATCCCGGCTTTTAGAAGCCTGGCGCGTGGGGGGGGGGGGGGGGGGGGGGGCAAGAAGCCCATTGCGGACTCGCTATGGGTGTCGTGGACATGGGTGTCGTGGACACCAATGAGTGGTAATATTCCCTGTTAGTCGGCATGCCGACTGTCGGGGCTGTAAGGGGGCGGGATTCCAGTGTCGGTATTGTGACCGCCGGTCTCTTGACTGCCGTTCACGTAACTACCTCCCATATAGACAAATGGTACACAGTGCTCTGACAGCAGAACCATAGGGCTTAATTGTAGTATTTTACATGTTGTTTTAGAGTTGTATATTTTGCATTTATTTTAGATTTAAACCATTTGATTATAAAAGAAAACTATTTTATTTTCAAGATAGCCTTTAGGTGAGTGGAGTGCTGACCTACATTAACAAACGAGTCTGAGCAAGGCTATGGGTTTCAGTAAGATACACTCATTGGGTGGGATTCAAATCTTTTATTGCCCCTCATCTCCCGTCTAAAGTGACGGGAGATCGCGGGTTATTTTATGGCCCCCCCGTTATCACGCCCATAAGAGACGGGTTTAGCCGCATAACGCAGCTAAACCTGACTAAAGACATGGGCGTGATCGTGAAAAGTCCCGTTTGGGCATCCAAACAGGTCACTTTTCGCGCATTTCAGCTCACCACCCCTGGGGCTGGTGAGCTGAAATGCTGATATCGCACACAACGGCGTGATAACGGGGGACCATAGAATATCGCCCTGCGATCTCCTGTAACTTTAGACGGGAGATCGGGGGCAATAAAAGATTTGAATGCCGCCCATTGAGTGGAGTCAAAAGGGGGGAATACAATTATGGGCATACTTCCCTACTTTTGAAAAAGCATTTCAGGGAGACGTGAAAGTAACACCTATCACTGTGGACGTGTAGTGCTACATCTGAGAGGCGTGTCATAAAACTGACTCACATCCAAATGATCCCCAAAGCTAGTAATATCTACTTGTTGAAGAAAATACTTATATTTTGCAGAATTTGTTCATGTACTGGTCTTTACAAGAGGTTCCATATGCTGTAAGTGGCCACAGCTGCACAGTGGGGTTAAGGTGCAATCAGGGAGATTGCTGGACTATTCAGGGAGTCAGGGAGATTGCTTCTATTTCAGGGAGTCTCCTGCAGAATGAGGGAGCGTAGGCAAGTATGATTATGGGAGGATGTTTCACCCGGCCGAATTAGAACAGCAACAGCCGCACTTTATGGCAGCCCAATCTTGCACAAAACTGCTCGCACCTCTACAGGGTTGTGTGAATTAAGAGACTTGGTGGTGGTGTATCAAGCCTTGGAGAGAGATAAATTGGAATAGTTGCCCAAGACAAGCAATCAGTGTCTTACTGCCATTTCAAATACTGTGCTAGAAAAATTAGAGAAGCTGATGGATGCTTTGGGCAGCTTCTCTACTTTATCTCTCTCTGGTTGGGATGTATCATGTATTGCACAACGCAATACATCCTGGCCCTTGTTGCAGGCATAGCGTCGTTTACTAATGTCATCTGCATGACTAATTATGCAAGGGACAGCTTTAATGATAATAGCTATCCCTTGCAAATAGAGGACTCATGGGTTTATAAACCAGGAGTCCTACTGAGCATGCGTAGCCATTGGCCAGCACATATGAAAGCCCTGGGAGTGTCAAGAAGGGAACTCTACGGAAAGAAGCCCATAGGCTTCTATAGGCAGTGCCATCTATAGATGGTGTTGCCAATAGAGAACTATTTGCTGAGAGCTTTCCTTTTCAGAGTTTGGTACATACTGGCAAATAGCATTCTATGGGGATATGGGGACTGCAGTGCCGACAGGCCGCAGCAGATATCTCAGATATCTGCTTATCCTTTTAATGCATAGGAGGATTGCATTTTCTGAGGTTTAATCACATTTTTGAGGTTAGTGCATCCTGCCCTATAAGGCTTGATACATCTCCTCCCTCTCTGTGAGAGACAATTTAACAATCTTACCTGCACGAAGAACAAATAAAGGAGTACATCTGCCATGTGAATCTGTTTTCATCTAGTTTATGGATCCTGAATTCAGTGGAAAGATCTGATTTTCTCTATCACGCCACATATATAATATACATACAAATAAAAGCTATATCATCTATAGTATATCTGAAAAAAAAGTAAAAAAATAATCTCTATAGAATTTAAATATTCTCAATGTAGAAAAGTACAGAAACACAATTTGCAGAAACTAAGCTTCAGAAACTCGTAACAATCCAAATTAGCTGTAAAGTTATTGTTAATAAAAGACAAAATATAAAATCACTTTGGTTTAGGGAAAAAGGATGTTGACGCTTTCCATGTGTACAGTGTCTTATTGATGTCTCTAAAAAGTAGTCAGCAGTAGTTCCCCCATCAGTGCAAAGTCCCAGCATCCTTGGCAGCTTCATTGTCAGAATGTCTTAGTGATGAACAAGGGTAATATTTTCACATACACTATCCAGGTTGTCAGGTAATAAAAGTAGACTACGGCACACAACAAACTTGCCATGTGGGCGCACTATCCACATCCACCCTGATTGGTCCCCACCTGCTGCAACACTTCTCACTGCAATGTATAATAGTAGTGGTGCGCCTGGCGCCTTCTCTGCCGGACGCACACTACTGCTAATATACATTGTCAGTGGGCAGCGCTGCAGCTATTTGCCCCTTGTGCTCTACCCCTCCCCAGTCTCCTGCACTCTCTTCAATTTCTATTCCGGAAGACTAAAGGGAAGACCCCAGCTGTGATTGGGCTGTCCAAGCTACTGCTGGACCAAGGAGGAGCTGCAATCAAGAAGTGCATGTCCAGAGTATGAAGAAACGTCTCATAGGATGACGCTGCGACAGGTGGAGGGCAAAATTAACCACAGGAGGCCTGGGAAGACCCCTTTGGGAAGGCCAAGTCAGGCAGGCAGTGCGTAGGCAGCTGCCACAGGACACCAAGAGGACCCCTACCGAAGGACCAGGATGGAGCCAGCAGTATCCTTGTGGAAAGATAGCGCAGCAGATTGTGAGTAGAGGTGGTGCAGTGTTGGTGGAAACTGGACGTGACCACACACAGAGGATCCTGACCATGGAGTCATCATGTCAGCAGTAGCATGCAACATCCTCTGCTCATCCTCCTGCAGTGTGCTATTGTTGATTGTGGAGAGCAGCTTTCTCCCTATTGTATGCACAATTTGTTACACCAGATCTGCTGACAAATTCAGTGTGTTGGCAATGTAAGGGGTGCACGGCACTATGGTGTGAGATCAGCGAGAGAGAAACAAAACTGTGTGGCATACTGTGTGTGTGTGTGTGTGTGTGTGTGTGTGTGTGTGTGTGTAGGGGGGATTTGTACTGTGTTGCAATGTGGCATACTGTGTAAGGGGCACTACTGCTGTGTGGCATACTGTGTAGGGGGGATTTGTTCTGTGTGGCAATCTACCATACTGTATAAGGGGGGATTTTTTGTACTGTGTGACAATGTGGCATACTGAGTGAGGGGGGGATTTGTACTGTGTGGTGATGTGGCATACTGTGTAAGGGTGGGAGGGTTTTCACTGTGTGGCAATGTGGCATATGGTGTAAGGGGGGATTTGTACTGTGTGGAAATTTGGCATACTGAGTAAGCGGCACTACTTCTGTGTGGCATATTGTGTAAGGGGCATTACTACTGTGTGGGGTAACATGTATAAGGGTCACTACTGTTTAGTGTATTGTGATTAAGGGGCACAACTGTGTGGTGTGATGTGAATTGGGTGTACTATAGTGTGGCCAAACCCCTTCCTGATGGGAACACACCTCTCGGCAAGTGCTGTCCCTATTAAAAATATGGGGGGAGGGCCCCTATGCTCTTTCTAGGTGCAGGGCACCAAAATGACTAGTTACAGCTTTGCTAGATAGGTATGTCAAAGGTGTATTTTAAGTGACATTCTACAACCAATATTGTTGTAGTTGTCCAATAGTTCATTCATGATGGACATATAGGTTGGTATTCAAATGATATATCACACCCAATCTCCTTTCTAAAGTGATCCCCTTATCATGCATATCTCGCCAATAGTAATCAGATTTAGCTGCATAAAGGATTGGGCGCCCTCGCTACCCCAGGGGTAGCGAGCTGAAATGATTATACTACTCCCATCAGCAGTTACAGAATGGGTGTGGAAGGAGGTGAAAAGAATTGAATACCGCCTTTTTTTCTGTTCCCTAAGAATCCACACACAGCAGCCTTTAAGGAAGACCAAGCAGCAGACTCAATTTCTATCAATTTACCATTAAATATTTAATCTGTAAGCAATTTCCTTAGTTGGGGAACCAACAGATATGCCTTCTTTTAGTTTTGCTTCACTTAACTTTTCCTTTAGCTAAATGAAACCCTTCTATATGCAGAGCTTTCACAAAATTCTTCATTAAGCCCAACTTAATACGAGAAGTGTTGCAGTGATGTGCAAATGCTGACAACGACATCGCAATTGGCCCCCTCGCAGTTTGATCCCCCCAGTTTGCAAAGTTTTGTACACAGCTCTATTGGGTTGCGAACATAAATTTGCATGTCTAGCGGTACCATAAATGTACCATACAGCAACACTTACTTGCGCAGCAACCTCATCGTGGGCAATTGAATTGAGGGGCTAATTCAGATTGGATCACAGTGTGCGATCCAACCGGAATGTTTGCTGAAAAGATGCGGGCGCATGCGCAGCGTCTATCCTGTGCATGCGCCCGCATTTTCTGTGGGGGGTCCGCAGAAAATGCGATCGCTTCGGCCTTTCAATCAGGAAGGAGACAGAGCGTTGCGGGGGTGTGGCAATCAGAACGGTGGGCGGTGCAGTGCGAACGCGTGCGTATCAGGGGTGTGGTCTTACCACGACAGGTAAGATGAGGCCGGGACTCCTGCGGGCGCAGCTAAGCTGTGCCTGCAGGAGTCATCTTTAGTTTCTGCTGACAAGCAGAAATTGCGAAGCGATCACAGTTTCTGCTTGTTGAAGGTCAGCGATGGGCGGTCACCAGCATGCGACCAAAAGGATAGCAAATTCTGCCAATTAGCAGAATTTGCTATCCTTACTGATTTAGCCCCTGAGTCCTTTGCCTTAATTATATCCAAGAAAGTGATTTTTCACCCTGGTTGATTATTGTGGGCAACACTTTTGAATTACTAGCAGTGGCAAACGCAGGATTTCTGGAGGGGTTTTCCAAATGTTTGATTTTAGAGTGATTGTCACCAGCCCACGAAGGATGCATAATTAGCACGTAACAAGCTGTAGTCTGCCCCAAACAAAATGCAGTTTATGTAACACAGTACGTCAGACATATGCAGGCCCAATGGCCACGATAAGCCAATTACCAGATTCTCTCTCTGGTGCAATGATTAAGCACTCAGATCCACAGACACACAGCAGACTTCGTAGGAAAATCTGGCGCCAGTGGGCATGAGCAGCAGCTCTATTCTGCCCTTTATACTGCATGCAGCGGCCGCTGGCCAGGCTTTGGGGTAGAGGGGTTTCAAAGCAAAGGAACCGCATCCCCCCTTCAGCATTTGCCGAGGACTTGTCTGGTCAGAAGTTATTGTTATTATTATTACTATGGGTGGCAGAAAACAGCGGGATTTGGTGCAGTCGAAGATTATTAAAGTAAGAAAAGGAAAAGCACATGAGGGAAAAGGGCCCTACTCCATTGTAAAGGGGAGGGAAGTAACAGAATCCCTACGTCCTTATTATACTTAGTCACATTTTGTGCTGGCGAGTTACACCTTGGCAGGACAGCTCATTTCTAGACACACGTCAAAGTTAAGCAAACATTAAAACATTCAAAATAACACATGCAATACAGACAATGCAGATGTCCCCTCACTGTTTAATTTAAACCATAAATTAGTCTGAACTAAGCAGTATTTTAATAGAAAAAAAAGGAAACATTTAACACAATGAAGGGCATGTTTCTATGATATCCGTTCACATGGTCGACCATGTTATGGTCGACAGTCATTAGGTCGACCACTATTGGTCGACATTGACATGGTCGACATGGACACATGGTCGACACATGAAAATGGTCGACACATGAAAAGGTCGACATGAGTTTTTTAACGTTTTTTTCTTTTGGGGAACTTTTCCATACTTTACGATCCACATGGACTACGATTGGAACGGTAAAGTGTGCCGAGCGAAGCGGTAGCGGATCGAAGGCACCATCCCCGAAGCATGGCGAGCGAAGCGAGCCATGCGAGGGGACGCGGTGCACTAATTGGGGTTCTCAGTCACTTTACGCAAATAACGACAGCAAAAAAAGTTAAAAAACTCATGTCGACCATTTTCATGTGTCGACCATGTGTCCATGTCGACCATGTCAATGTCGACCAATAGTGGTCGACCATTCATACCGGAACCTGTTTCTATAGTGGAATCAGGTTGGACTTTGCTGTGATATTTTATCGTTGGTAATAAATCATTTCACCATTTGATAAATTGTCCTTTAGTTTAAGCCTCTTCATTATGGAAACCCTGACTGGCAGTCATAGGCGTAGGAACAGTAAGTGCAGGGGGTGCAGCTGCTACGGGGCCCAGGCCGTCTCTGGGTCCTGGTCATCCCCATGCACACACACTGACCTCGCCTCCTCCGGGGCCCCATGGCTTCTCTTTTGGCAGTGTGCTGCTGCTGCATGCACATCTACTGTTAGTGTTAGTGCTGGCTCTGTCTCTCTGTTCACGCTGGTGCTGGCAGAAGGCATGGCATTGTTTAGCCTGGCACCTCCCGGCATCAGTAGGGACGGAGTCACGGAGCCACCCAGGACACTGACAGCGAAGGTGCCGCATCACACTGCTAGAGGAGAGGTCACGAGCAGAGGAGGTGAGTGCTGCAGAGCACTTACCTGTGGGGGAGGGGTGGTGGTGCGGGAGTTGGGGGGGATGTGATGAGGTGAGGGGGGGTTGGATGATAGGGATAGAGTTGCGGTGTGAGGTGGTGGGGGGCCCCAAAACGTTTGCTGTGGGGCCCCATTAAGAATAGCTACGTCCCTACTGGCAGTGTCTCAGAACCCCATTAAGGATTGTGAGAGGGGGCAGAGACAGGTACAGTAGAAGCTGTGTGGAGTGGAATGAGATAAGAATTCAAGGGCCAAATAGGCCCGAGAATAAATAAGCGTCCTGCGTTTTTATGGAAGGAAGCCTGGGGCTGGGAATGGGAGATGGGGGGGGAGGAGAGGGAGGGGAGTGTAGGTTAGAGAGATAACAGGGCAGCATCCTATAGGGTTAGGGGGAGGAGAGTTACCTGAGAAGGTACAAAAGGTCAAGAGAGGCAGCCGGCTTTCTCTTTGCTGTGGCCGGAATCTATAAAGACACCCACCCGCCCGCCCGCCCAAGTTGAATGGTGTTTGTTGCACGTGAATTGTCCAGAAGGTTGATAACATGAATTTTAGGAAAATCAATTGGTGAAAAAACACCGTCAGGCCATTCGAAGTTAATTAGCACCTGACAAATGAGGTTCAGCCCGGCGCGGCAAGCAGTGGTCCTCGGCGGTCTGTAGTAGCGTAACAACGGTTGGCCGGCCCTTCCCCCAGATAAGCGGCGAGTTTGTCGTGGCCTCAAGGGCCAAAACGGTCGTCATCTTAAGGGTGGACCGGTGCTATGCCAGATGGTGGGAAGTGGTACCGCTCAGCTAAATTACGCAAGGGCGGGATTTATGATCCCACCACATTGTTAATTTAGGAGAAACTTAATAATGAGGCCGTAGCCGAGGGCACGCACTGCTTTCTCGCCACCCACTTATAGAGTACCAATTCTAATTCGATCAATAAATTTGGCTGTGACCTTTTTAAATCGCAATTCAGTTGTCCGAGTTGTTATTGGGGGGGAAAGGTGGTAGGGGCGAGCGTAAGAATAAACCCAATGGACGGCTTAATGCAGGATAGATAGAGGGGCAGTGACTGATAGTGGAGAGTGAGACAAACGAAAGGTGCTGAGGCTGGAGCTGTGCTGATAGGTGTCAGTCTGGATAATTACAGAGGTAACTGTGCAGAGAGTATGGAGTTGTTATTATTATTATTATTATTATTATCCTTTATATTGTACCACAAGGGATCCGCAGTGCCCAACTACAGAGTACATAAATAAGCAAAACAAGAAACCAGTGACTTACATACAGGCTCGGACTGGCCCACAGGGGTAGAGGGGAAACCACCGGTAGGCCCCACTGCCTGTGCACTTGAATTATATATTATACATATGTTACCTTATATTGCACAGGATTATGGTGTATGCTCTACAGTACATTGCTGTCATTAATCTGGCACATTATCATGCGTGCACTAGCATTAATTACTATATACATTATCAAGGAGTCCAAACCAGGTACTCTGTAATGGTTAGCCAAACCTCTGTGGTGGCTGGCCACACCCCCTTTGGAGCCCGGCCACACCTCCAATCATGGGCCCCTACCACTGCATACCCCCGGTGGGCCCTTCATGCTCCAATCCGACACTGCTTATATAGAAACATAGAATTTGATGGCAGATAAGAACCACTTGGCCCATCTAGTCTGCCCCTTTTTTTATCCTTTAGGTAATCTCATCCCTTTTTGAACTTTAATTCTTTGTTAATTCTTTGTAAGGAAATTCATATGCCTATCCCAAGCATGACTTACAGTTGGAGATAATATATAGGACAAGTACAGGGTATATATACATAGCTGCATCAGCAGATGACACTGAAATAAGTCAGGGTGGCAGAAAACCGAGGAGTTTAGTGCCATCGAAGGGAGTATGGAGTAGAACAGTGGTTCTCAAACTCGGTCCTCAGGACCCCACAAGGTTCACGTTTTCCATGTCACCCAGCAGCTGCACTGTGTATCACCAACTGTCACATTTTAAAAATGTACAGGTGATCTGCAAAACATGAACCGTGTGGGGTCCTGAGGACCAAGTTTGAGAACCTGTGGAGTAGAAGATAGTTAAGTAATAGAAGGAGAAGCACATGGGGGAAGAGGGCCCTACTCATGAGAGCTTACATTCTAAAGGGGAGGGGTAGACAGACAGGGGTGACACAGATAGGGTAGACAATGAGCATGGGACAGAGTGCTTAGAATGAGCGTTTGCTGGGTTTGGTGAAGAAGTGGGTCTTGAGAGCCCTTTTGAAGTTTTGTGGAGAGTCTGAGCGGGAGAGGTATAGGGAGCAGCACATGCAAAATCTTCGAGGCAGGAATGGGAGGGCGTAATCAGTTGGCAGGAGAGGCGGTAAGAATTAGCGGAGCGAGGAGGACGGGCAGAAGTGTAAAGGGATGAAGAGGAGCCAGGCAGCGACACTGAGGATAGAGTGGAGTGGAGAGAGGCATTTGTCAGGGATGCCAGATAGGAGATTATAGTAGTCCAGTCTATAATAGATGACCAGTGAGTGGAGAAGAGTCTTAGTGTCATCCTGGGTGAGAAAGGGTCTGATCCTGGAAATATTTTTGAGAGGTACTGAATGGGTAGTTTGAAGGAGAGGGAGGAGTCGAGGATTACTCCACGATAGCGCACTTGAAGGGTAGAGGAGATAGTAGTGCCATCAACAGATAATGAAATTGTGGGAGGTGAGGTTGTATGGTAGGGTGGGAAGATGATCAGCTCAAAAATAAAAGGAAAAAAGCTGAAGCGCTCTGGTGAGTGGTGGTGTATACTGATTGTCAGCAGCCACTAGGAAAAGGGAATTGCCAGTCCCTTAGAAACACACTAGATAAAACACAAAACCAAGTGGCGCTCAACAATATCTCAATAATAAAACATTTATTAAAAAACAATAACAAAAGACCTCCTTGGGAGTATGGTACAAATTAATTGACACACAAATAAAATCTATCAAAATTTTTTTAACAAATACAATGGTACTACAGGTTGAGTATCCCATATCCAAATATCCAAAATACGGAATATTCCGAAATACGGACTTTTTTGAGCGAGAGTGAGATAGTGAAACTTTTGTTTTCTTATGGCTCAATGTACACAAACTTTGTTTAATACACACAGTTATTAAAAATATTGTATTAAATGACCTTCAGACTGTGTATATAAGGTGTATATGAAACATAAATGAATTGTGTGAATGTAGACACACTTTGTTTAATGCACAAAGTTATAAAAAATATTGGCTAAAATTACCTTCAGGCTGTGTGTATAAGGTGCATATAAAACATAAATGCATTCTGTGCTTAGATTTAGGTCCCATTGCCATGATATCTCATTATGGTATACAATTATTCCAAAATACGGAAAAATCCGATATCCAAAATACCTCTGGTCCCAAGCATTTTGGATAAGGGATACTCAACCTGTAGAATGTCCAATGTAGAAATTGTAACACCATGTGCAGCAATTGCTATGTGGGAGTTTCTTTTGGTATGAAATGGAATATATGTTCAAATATTGCACCATATTAAATGACTGTAGTGCAAAGATGGCAATTGATCAGCAAGTCACTCACTTAAATTCCATTTAAATGTGCGCCGGGTCCAGCGATCCAATAGGAAGTGAATCCCCGATGGTCAGCAATAATGTGCTCAGGTGCACTATCCACATATGATCGTTGCCAGATTTGATTACTATTGGAGCTCGATTCCTGGCCACTCCAATCGATGGTTTGTAGCGAAAGAAGCCCGGAGTAGCCTCTGTCAGCCGGCCGGCCGGCCGCAGCACCCATATCGGGCAGGCCGGTGCCCGCGTCCGCCGCCGGGATGGAGCACAGTGCAGCTGCTCCCCGTGCTTGTATGCTAACACCGGCGGGGGAAGGTGGACAATGAAGCTAAAGCCTCAGCAGCGATGGATGGTGTGCAGACTCTGCTCTCAGTAGCGGTTCATCGTGAACCCCGCTAGGAAGTTAGCCAGGCAGTTGTAGTTCCACAGGACAATGTACCTGTAACCTTAACGTGTTTAACGCCAGCAGGGCGTCTTTTTCAAAAGGCAGGTAACTGATAATCAGCTCAGCCTTAAACATGTTAGGGTAAATTTACTAAGATTCGTGTTTCAGACGATTTTAGCCGAGATCAATCTCATCTGATATCAGCTGTTTCAGATTGCAACTTTTTGAAAAATAAAAACGGTAATTTACTAAGCTCCCATGTTTCTTCAATTCGAGATTTCCGAGTCGATGTCATTCGTAATGTAGAGCAGTGTTTTACGGGGGAGTTTAATAAACATTGCCGAACATGATACAATGAAGCCTGGCCGGATCAGTGAGATCCGTGCAGGGATTCATTGTGTTAAGTATTTAAACAGTTAAAAATCAGGAAAGTAAATCTGCATGGGGTCCTCCCTCCCAAGTATAACCAACCCTGGCTTATTTGAGATGGTACCTAGTATTTTAAGAACCAGCACCGGACTCTTGGGCTGGTCCTGGTTCCAAAAACACGGGAGGAAAAAGACATAGGGGTATCCCATAGCCAGGGAGGTAATGCCGCAGCCAGGGGACACATTTACACTGGTCCATGCGGTCGCAGCATAACCCCCTCCCCAACTAGACAGCCCCGGCCGGGGTTCCCTGGGGGAGTGGGGACCCCCCAATAAAGGGGATCTCCTCCTCCAGGCAACCAAGGGCCAGGGCTGAAGCTGTGAGTGGGTTGCTAGCCCATGTGCAAAATTAGAATAAATATTGTTTTTTTACCTGTGGAACTACAGGTCCCAGCAAACCTCCCCTGCATGCTTGTACTTGAAGAACCACAAATACCATCCTGTGGGGCATTTGTACCTGTAATTACACCTGTAAAAGAAATATTACAATAAAGACAAGACACCGTACACAATATAACTTTAATTAAACATACATGCACACTAACACTTACATATACTTACTACATCCAAAGAAGCGATTTGGTCTACTTGTCCAGTAGAATCCATAGGGTACCTGTAAAAAAAATTAATTATACTCCCCTAGTCCAGTGTAGATCGGTCCTCTTCATTCCATGTAGTCATCCAAAGGGTTAAATAAAAAACCGAACTATCCCAAACCCGAACAGACTAGTTAAAGTGTATGTTTACACATACACTTCTACTACGCAACTGGCAAACATCTACGTGACTAATGTCACTAGAGGTACCCGCCAGCCAATCAGGAGCCGCTGTCACAGCAACAGCTTCCTGATTGGTTTTGCTTTCCCAGGGCTCAGCCTATCACTGTTTGCCCATAGGAATGAATGGAGACGTTCGGCTCCACTCATTCCTATGGTGGGGACCGCTAAATTAGTAAAACCACAAGTCAGCCCCAATTGACCTTGTGGTTCCCCCCTGGTTATGCCTAGGAGAGGGACCCCACACATTTTTTTTCCTGATTTTTTAACTATTACCCACACTTTACACAGAGAAGCATGCACAGATCTCACTGATCCGTGTATAATTCTCCATACACGCCAGCTAAAAGGAGTTCTATTTGAAAGTTCTATTTCTGTACAAATTCTATCCCTATCTTTTTGCGGCAGTGTTTGCGTATTTGGGGAATACAAATTCTTGGTTGATTCCCATGTTGTATGAGGTGCATCTGAAAATCCAACCGTGTTTGGTCGATGGTGTATTGATTCGTATTTATGTGGCCAGCCCTGAAACTGAATACGAATTGGCACAACACTGCCGTGTTTAGCATTTAGATGCATTTTCGTCCGAAAAAGCCAATCTCGAATGGAATCGGGAGTTTAGTAAATTTCGATTAAGTTTAAGAAAGCCCTGGGACATTGAAGAAGATATAACAAAGACAGTTGGAGATACAAGGGAGGAGAGCAGGGGAGTGGCTGGGGAGGAAAGGTAGATTTGAGTATTATCAGCATAGATATGATATTGTAAGTCAAAACAGCTAATGAGCTCACCTAAAGAAGACATATAGAGAAAGAAAAGTAGAGGAACAAGAACAGAACCTTAAGATGAGGTTCTTGAAGCACAACTGTTTAGCGAGGGAAAGGGCAGCACTGAAGGATGAGAGCATAAGTTTGAAATGGAGGAAGTCTGCCTTAGAGTGTGATTTCCACCACTGTCACTCGGCAGTACATGAGCATTTTGTCAGATATCTGGTGCAAGTCAAGAGCAGAAGTAAGGGATGCATTGTATAGGGAAATTACTTGCTAAGGGCACGAGAGAGAGAGAGAATAGGAGAGAGTAGTGAGTCGAACAAGAAGGATAGGGATTTACACTTAGTGGTGACAGCCTTAGGAGGTAGCGAAAAAGAAGCAGAAAGAGATAAGGTAAAAGAGAGCAGATGGTAGTCAGAGACGGAAAATGGGGAATTGGAGAAATCAGAGCTATAACAACAGTGAGTGAAGACCAGATCAAGTGAGCTCCCATTCACATTGGAGGGTAAAGAGGTCCACTGGTAGAGACCAAGCGAAGATATGAGGTTAAGGAGTTTAGAGGAATGGGATTTTGTAGGGATATTGATAGGGATGTTGAAATCACCAGAGGGAATGTCAAAAGAGAGGAAGTGAGCAAACCAGGAAGCTGAGTTGTCGAGGAATTAGGAGGGAATGTCATGGGGCGCTAAATGACAGCTACTCAAAGGTGAACAGGTTGGAAGAAGCATATAGCATGGACCTCAAATGTAGAGAATGCAAGGGACGGCTCTGAGGGTATGAGTTGGTAGAAGTAGCTAGAGGGTAAAAGGACCCCAACACTACTGCCTTTGCAATTCCGGGGATGGGGTGTGTGTGAGAATGTGAGGCAACTAGCAGAGAGAGCAGCAGAAATAGTGTCAGAGGGGATAATCTAGGTTTCAGTAATGGCTAGGAGATGCAGGAAGTTGGAGATGAAATGGACATGGTTGGGGACCAGTTTGTTACAGACAGATATGGCAGGATAGGGGGGTGTAAGTTTGTGGAAGAGGTGCGAATGAGAATATTAGGATTGCTGTAGCGCTGAGGTGACATTAACTTGGATGGTAGGGATAAAGCTGGTGTAGTATTGGTGCGGGTTCCTAAACTAGGAGGGAAAACTGCAGGATGAGAGCAGGGAGGGAGTACAGTGTGATGCGGATGAAGGTGAGGTGAAGTGACAGGGTTTACAAATCAAGAGTTCACCTACACTGTTCCAGGAATCAGAATCTGGGCCCCGTGTCAAGGCAGATTAATACTTGAAAAAAGTCAAATGGACAGATGTGGCAGACAGGCCCCCTGGGACAAACAGGGCCCCAGGCACCCTACTTGGTAACCTTGCCTGTAATCTGGCTCTGAGTAGATGCACATATAGGTACATACTTGTAAAAACAAAGCAGCTGGATGTACCAGTAGGTTTTGTGGTTCATAAATTAAATTTTGTCCTGAACTGTTTTATAACATTCATTATAAGACAAGACTATAATTATACATTTTGGAAAGGTCAGAATCATGGGGGTCATTCCGAGTTGATCGTAGCTGTGCCAAATTTAGCACAACTACGATCAGGCACCCAGACATGCGGGGGACGCCCAGCACAGGGCTAGTCCGCCCCACATGTCAGTGCAGCCCCCCCCCCCCCCCCATAGAACTGCAAAAGCATCACACAGCAGCGATGCTTTTGCATTTGAGGAGTAACTCCCGGTCAGCGCAGCTCCTGCTGCTGGCCGGGAGAACCTCTTCTCTGCCCCTGGTCGCAGTGGCTGCGTGTGACATCATGCAGCCACCGCGGGCCGCCCCCCGCATGGTCCAGCTACGCCTGTGTTGGCCGGACCGCGCCCCCAAAACGGCGGCCAAACGCCGCCGTGCTGCCCCTTCCCGCCCAGCGACCACCTCTGCCTGTCAATCAGGCAGAGGCGATCGCTAGGGACCAACGGCCTTTGGCCGTCCAGCATGCGCCAGCGCACTGCGGCACCAGCGCAGTTCCGACCCAATCGCTGCGATAAACTGCAGCGAGCGATTGGGTCGGAATGACCCCCCATGTCCCCTGAAATTAAAACTGTGCACGGACCCTCGTGTTTTTGTTTGGATCTAATTCATCATTGTGTTTTGGTTTTAGCAAAACCACCCTCAAGTGTTTTGGTTCGGATTTGGATTTTGGTTTGATTTAAAATTAATGTAAAAATTGACAGTCATTGATAAAAAAAAGTAATTTTTGCAATTAAAAAAACCTGAAATTCATTTTTAAAATCCAAATTCCAAACGGCAGGAAGATTCGAATGGGACTTGGTTCGGATCTCCTTGGGGTATCTACTATCCAGACAAGGTTTTGATTCAGTTCGGATACAAAAAATTCAGGTGGATTTGGATTTCTGGAGAACAGAACCGAACATCTCTACCTGAAATGAGATGATTTTCCTCACAGATACTGAAAGCACAGCATGACAGTGATAATACATTTTAAATTATTTATTGAGTGAAGAGAGATGTTTAGTATCCCTGGAAACGTTAAAAGTCATAGGATAAATTTAGCGATATATTTTTATTTGCATCTATGTAACAATTACAGGGTCTCACACAGTGTTCTTTTTTTCTTTTTTTCTGTGTAATATCTGAATTAAACTAAAGAGTACTTTTAACAATATGCTGCCAAAATAAAGTAAAATCTGTCACCCCAAAAAATTTAATTTACTTGGAAACCCTATGAAAATAGGATTTTAATACCTACCGGTAAATCCTTTTCTCTTAGTCCGTAGAGTATGCTGGGGACTCCGTAATGACCATGGGGTATAGACGGGATCCGCAGGAGACATGGGCACACTAAAATACTTTGACTGGGTGTGAACTGGCTCCTCCCTCTATGCCCCTCCTCCAGACCTCAGTTAGAAAACTGTGCCCAGGGAGACGGACATTTCGAGGAAAGAATTTATTGTGTAAACACGGTAAGTGTCATACCAGCTCACACCACGAACACACCGTAGAACGTGGCATTCAATAGAATACCAGCCAACGGCATGAACAATACACAGCCCCATGCTGAGAGAATATGTAACACAACCAGTGTGTCAACACAACCAATAACAAGACACCGCATGCCCTGGCATGCACAACGTCAGCAACAGCCTGACAGAAAAGAAACACCACAAGAGTGTAACCATAACCAATAACTGCAGAGACAGTACGCACTGGGACGGGCGCCCAGCATCCTCTACGGACTAAGAGAAAAGGATTTACCGGTAGGTATTAAAATCCTATTTTCTCATACGTCCTAGAGGATGCTGGGGACTCCGTAAGGACCATGGGGTTTATACCAAAGCTCCAGACCGGGCGAGAGAGTGCGGACGACTCTGCAGCACCGATTGAGCCACCATGTGGTCTCCATCATCCAGGGTATCAAACTTGTAGAACTTAGCAAAAATGTTTGAACCCGACCAAGTAACCGCTCTGCAAATTTGAACTGCCGAGACTCCTCGGGCATCCGCCCACGAAGAGCCCATCTTCCTAGCAGAATGGGTCTCCACTGACTTCGGTAACGGCAATCCAGCCGGAGAACGAGCACGCGGAATCGTATCACAGATCCAGCGTATAACAGACTGCATAGACGCAGGCGCCCCAATCACGCTGGGGCATACTGGACAAACAGAGCCTCTGTTTCCCCAATCTGAGCCAAATTGGCGACAAAAATATTCAAAGCCCCGACTACATCGAGAGACCTTGAATCAGCCAATGCTTAAGCAACCACAGGCATCAAATAAGCAGGTTTCTGCGAAACACCGAAAACACTTTTGGCAGAACTATTATCCGAGTTCTCAAATCCGCTCTATCCACCTGGATGATAAAACAGGGGCTCTTGTGAGACCCAGCCGCTACTTCCGACATCCACCCTGCGGACGCCAAAGCCAAAAGCATGACCACTCTCCAAAAGAGAATTCTTAACACAACCTTTCCTAAAGGTTCCAACAGTTTGACACAAGAAACGCAACACCATGTCAAGGTCCCACGGTGCCACTGGGGGCACAAATGGAGGTTGGATGTGCAGTGCTCCTTCCACGAAGGACCGAACTACCGGAAAGGTTGCCAATTCTTTCTCGAAAGAAAATTTATAAGGCCAAAACCGCACTGAAATGGAGTTTAACTTTAGGCCTGCATCCACACCGACTTGCAAATCATGAAGAAGAACGTCCCAGCTGAAACCTTTCGTAGTAGCCTTCTTGGATTCACACCAAGACACACATTTTCTCCAAACACGGTGGTAAGGCTTTGCCATCAGTTCTTATCTAGCCCGAAGAAGTGTGGAAACGACTTCACTGTGAATATCCTTTCCTGGTCAGGATATGGCGTTCAACCGCCACACCGTCAAACGCAGCCGCGGTAAGTCTTGATACACGCTCGAATCTTGTTGTAACAGTTCCTCACGTAGAGGAAGAGGCCAGAGATCTTCTATGAGTAAATCCTGAAGAACTGGAGACCAAGCCCTCCTCGTTTAGACCGGAACAATGAGGATCACCTGAACCTTTGTTCTTCTTACGTTTATCACCTTCAGAAGAGTGAAAACTGAGGGTACACATAGACCCACTGAAAACACACAAGGTGTCCCGAGGACGTCCACTGCTATAGCTTGAGTGTCTTCTGACCTGGAACAGTATCACTGAGATCTCTCGGTGAGGGGAGACGCCAACCTGTCCAATTGAGGCACTCCTCAAAGACTTGTCGCTTCAGTGAAAACTTCTCGATGACTACCATATTTCTCCCGGATGGAGATCGCGTCTGCAGAGGAATCTAAGTCTCCGTTGTTCACCTCCGGAACGAAGACTGCTAATAATAAGATTTTAAACCTACCGGTAAATCTTTTTCTCGTTGTCCGTAGAGGATGCTGGGGACTCCGTAAGGACCATGGGGATAGACGGGCTCCACAGGAGACATGGGCACTTTAAGAAAGTCTTTAGACCTGGGTGTGCACTGGCTCCTCCCTCTATGCCCCTCCTCCAGACCTCAGTTAGAGAAACTGTGCCCAGAGGAGACGGACAGTACGAGGAAAGGATTTTGTTAATCCAAGGGCAAGATTCATACCAGCCACACCAATCACACCGTATAACTTGTGATAAACTACCCAGTTAACAGTATGAAACAACATAGCATCAGTTCAGGACCGATGCAACTATAACATAACCCTTATTGAAGCAATAACTATATACAAGTATTGCAGAAGTAGTCCGCACTTGGGACGGGCGCCCAGCATCCTCTACGGACTACGAGAAAAAGATTTACCGGTAGGTTTAAAATCTTATTTTCTCTAACGTCCTAGAGGATGCTGGGGACTCCGTAAGGACCATGGGGATTATACCAAAGCTCCCAAACGGGCGGGAGAGTGCGGATGACTCTGCAGCACCGATTGAGCAAACATGAGGTCCTCCTCAGCCAGGGTATCAAACTTATAGAATTTTGCAAAGGCGTTTGAACCCGACCAAGTAGCAGCTCGGCACAACTGTAATGCCGAGACCCCTCGGACAGCCGCCCAAAAAGAGCCCACTTTCCTAGTGGAATGGGTCCTAACCGATTTAGGCAACGGCAATCCAGCCGCAGAATGAGCCTGAAGAATGGTGTTACAAATCTCTAGCCGTTCTGGCTACGTAAATTTTCAAAGCCCTGACCACATCCAGGGACTTCGAGTCCTCCAAGTCACGCGTAGCCACAGGCACCACAATAGGCTGGTTCATATGAAAGGATGATACCACCTTTGGCAGGAATTGAGGACGTGTCCGCAACTCCGCTCTATCGACATGGAAAACCAGATAGGGACTTTTATGAGACAAAGCCGCCAATTCCGACACTTGCCTAGCCGAAGCCAAGGCTAATAACATGACCACCTTCCAAGTGAGATATTTTAACTCTACCGTTTTAAGTGGTTCAAACCAGTGTGACTTAAGGAAACTTAACACCACGTTAAGGTCCCAGGGCTCCACCAGAGGTACAAAAGGAGGCTGAAAATGCAGCACTCCCTTCACCAAAGTCTGAACTTCTGGGAGAGAAGCCAATTCTTTTTGAAAGAAAATGGATAGGGCCGAAATCTGAACCTTAATGGAGCCTAAGTTTTAGGCCCAAATTCACTCCAGTTTGTAGGAAGTGAAGGAAACGGCCCAGATGGAATTCTTCCGTAGGAGCATTCCTGGCTTCACACCAAGAAACATATTTTGGCCATATATACGGTGATAATGTTTAGATGTCACGTCCTTCCTAGCCTTTATCAGCGTAGGAATGACCTCATTCGGAATGCCTTTTTCCGCTAGGATCTGGCGTTCAACCGCCATGCCGTCAAACGCAGCCGCGGTAAGTTTTGGAACAGACATGGGCCCTGTTGCAACAGGTCCTGCCTTAGAGGAAGAGGCCACGGATCTTCTGTAAGCATTTCCTGCAGATCCGGATACCAGATCCTTCGTGGCCAATCTGGAACAATGAGGATTGTTCTCACTCCTCCTTTTTCTTATTATTCTCAACCCTTGGGTATGAGAGGAAGAGGAGGAAATACATAGACTGACTGGAACACCCACGGAGTCACTAGGGCGTCTACCGCTACTGCCTGAGGGTCTCTTGACCAGGTGCAAAAACTCTGCAGCTTTTTGTTGAGGCGGGACGCCATCATGTCTATCTGTGGCAGTCCCCACCGAACTGCAATCTGTGCGAAGACTTCCTGATGAAGTCTCCACTCTCCAGGACGAATGTCTGGTGAGGAAGTCTGCTTCCCAGTTGTTCACTTCCGGAATGAACACTGTTGACAGTGCTCTTACATGATTCTCCGCCCAGCGAAGAATTATGGTGGCTTCCGCCATCGCCACTCTGCTCCTTGTGCCGTCTTGGCGGTTTACATGAGCTACTGCGGTGACGTCTGACTGGATCAGAACTGGTTGGTCGCGAAGAAAGGTCTCCGCTTGACGTAGGGCGTTGTATATGGCCCTTAGTTCCAATATGTTGATGTGAAGACAAGTCTATTGACTTAACCAAAGACCTTGGAAATTTCATCCCTGTGTGACTGCTCCCCAGCCTCGGAGGCTCGCGTCCGTGGTCACTAGGATCCAGTCCTGAATGCCGAATCTGCGGCCCTCTAGAAGGTGAGCACTCTGTAGCCACCACAGGAGAGATACCCTGGCCCTGGGGGATAGGGTGATCAACTGATGAATCTGTAGATGTGACCCGGACCACTTGTCCAGTAGGTCCCATTTGAAGTCCTCGCATGGAACCTGCCTAAGGGAATGTTTTTCCCAGGACTCGAGTGCAGTGATGCACTGACGCCTGTCTTGGTTTCAATAGGTCCCTGACTAGAGTCATGAGTTCCTGGGCCTTCTCTATCTGAAGGTAAACCAATTTCTGGTCTGTATCCAGAATCATACCCAAGAAGGGCAGACGAGTTATAGGAACCAACTGTGACCTCGGGAAATTGAGAATCCAGCCGTGTTGCTGTGATCTCGCCCTTATTAAGAGATCCTCCAAGTTTGGGATAACTGTGACTCCTTGCTTGCGTAGGAGCACCATTATTTCCGCCAATTACCCTGAAATTGGTAATGACAATCCTGTATTGCAATTGTCAGGTACGCCTGATGGGGTGGATAAATGGGAACATGAAGGTATGCAGCCTTTATGTCTAGATACCCCATCAAATCCCCCCCCTTCCAGGCTGGCGATAATCGCTCTGGGTGATTCCACTTTAAATTTGAACCTTTTCCCGTATAGGTTCAGAGATTTTAATTTTAAAATAGGTCTGACCGAACCGTACGGTTTCGGGACTACAGCCAAGGTTGAGTCATATCGCCTTCCTTGTTGCAGGAGGGGAACCTTGAGCACCACCTGTTGGAGATACAATGCGTGAATTGTATTTAATATTATCTCCCTTTCTGGGGGAGAAGCCGGTAGGTCCGATAAGGAAAAACCGGCGAGGAGGTACCTTTCGAATTCCAGCTTGTAACCCTGAGAAACAATTTTTATTGCCCCGGGATCCACCTGTGAGTGAACTCAGATGTGGCTGAAGAGTCGAAGACGTGCTCCCACTGGAACGGACTCCCTTAGCGGAGTTCCAGCGTCATGCGGTGGATGTAGTAGAGGCCGGGGAGGACTTCTGTTCCTGGGAACTAGCTGTGCCCTGTGCCCTTACCTCTGGTAAGAAAGGACGCTCCTCGTACTTTCTTGTTATTCTGCGACCTTAAAGGACTGCATTTGATAATGTCGTGCTTTCTTAGGCTGTGAGGGAATATAAGGCAAAAGATCAGAATTACCAGCTATAGCTGTGGAGACCAGGTCCGAGAGCCCTTCTCCACACAATTCCTCAGCCTTGTAAGGTAAACCCTCCATATACCTCTTTTAGTCGGCATCACCTGTCCATTGCATGTTCCCCAGGACACGTCTAGCAGAAATCGACATAGCGTTGACTCTAGAACCCAGTAGACTAATGTCTCTTTGGGCATGTATTATATAAATATAAGACAGCATCTTTTATATATATATATATATATATATATATATATACTAGGGTCAATAACATGGTATCCTTATCTAGGGTTTCAATCTCCGCTGATAAGGTATCTGTCCACGCTGCTACAGCGCTATAAACCCATGCCGACACAATCGCCGGTCTGAGTAGTGTACCAGAATGTGTGTAAATGGACTTCAAAGTACTTTTACTGCATGCTATCTGCAGGATCCCTGAGGATAGCTGTTAAGTCAGCGTTACCTTTTGGGTAAACGTGACAAAGCTTTGTCCACCCTAGGGGAAGATTCCCATCGTATCCTGGCCCTAGTAGGGAAAGGATACTCCCTGAGAATTCTTTGTGGGAATCTGCAGTCTCTTGTCTGGAGATTCCCGCTCTTTTTCTTCATGAGAAGAGGGAAATTTACCTCAGCTTTCTTCCCCTTAAACATGTGTACCCTCGTGTCAGGGACAGATGAGTCATCAGTGATATGCAAAACATCTTTTATTACAATAATCATATATTGAATACTTTTCTGCCAGTATTGGCTGTAACTTTGCATTATCGTAGTCGACACTGGAGTCAGACTCCGTGTTGATATCAGTGTCTATTATTTTGGATAGTGAGCGTTGTGAGACTCTGAAGGTCTCTGCGACATAGGGACAGACATGTGTAGATTCACTGTGTGCAATAAAATAAGAATTTACTCACCGGTAATTCTATTTCTCGTAGTCCGTAGTGGATGCTGGGTACTCCGTAGGGACCATGGGGTATAGACGGGCTCCGCAGGAGACTGGGCACTCTTAAAAGAAAGATTAGGTACTATATCTGGTGTGCACTGGCTCCTCCCTTTATGCCCCTCCTCCAGACCTCAGTTAGGGAAACTGTGCCCGGAAGAGCTGACAATACTAGGAAAGGATTTGGAATCCAGGGTAAGACTCATACCAGCCACACCAATCACACCGTACAACTCATGATAACTATACCCAGTTAACAGTATGAACAATAACTGAGCCTCTCTCAACAGATGGCTCATACAATAACCCTGTAGTTAAGCAATAACTATATACATGTATTGCAGAGAGTCCGCACTTGGGACGGGCTCCCAGCATCCACTACGGACTACGAGAAATAGAATTACCGGTGAGTAAATTCTTGTTTTCTCTGACGTCCTAGTGGATGCTGGGTACTCCGTAAGGACCATGGGGATTATACCAAAGCTCCCAAACGGGCGGGAGAGTGCGGATGACTCTGCAGCACCGAATGAGCAAACTCAAGGTCCTCCTCAGCCAGGGTATCAAACTTGTAGAATCTTGCAAAAGTGTTTGAACCCGACCAAGTAGCAGCTCGGCAAAGTTGTAAAGCCGAGACCCCTCGGGCAGCCGCCCAAGAAGAGCCCACCTTCCTCGTGGAATGGGCTTTTACTAATTTAGGATGCAGCAGTCCAGCCGCAGAATGTGCAAGCTGAATCGTGCTACAGATCCAGCGAGCAATAGTCTGCTTTGAAGCAGGAGCACTCAGCTTGTTGGGTGCATGCAGGATAAATAGCGAGTCAGTTTTTTTGACTCTAGCCGTCCTGGAAACCTAAAGTTTCAGGGCCCGGATTATGTCCAGCAACTTGGAATCCTCCAAGTCCCTAGTAGCCGCAGGCACCACAATAGGTTGGTTCAAATGAAACGATGATACCACCTTAGGGAGAAATTGGGGACGAGTCCTCCATTCTGCCCTTTCCATATGGAAGATCAGATATGGGCTTTTACATGACAAAGCCGCCAATTCTGACACACGCCTAGTCCAAGCTAAGGACAAAAGCATGACCACTTTCCACGTGAGATATTTTAGCTCCACGGTCTTAAGTGGCTCAAACCAGTGGGATTGTAGGAATCCAACACACGTTAAGATCCCAAGGTGCCACTGGAGGCACAAAAGGGGCTGAATATGCAGCACCCCTGTAACAAGAGAAAAAGGGATAGGGCCGAAATCTTGGCCTTTATGGATCCTAATTTTAGGCCCATAGTCACTCCTGACTGTAGGAAGTGCAGGAATCGACCCCCCTGGAATTCCTCTGTAGGGCCTTCCCGGCCAGACACCAAGCAACCTATTTTCGCCATATACAGTGAAAAAGTCTTGCTGTCACATCTTTCCTAGCCTTTATCAGCGTAGGAATAACTGCATCCGGAATGCCCTTTTCCGCTAGGATCCGGCGTTCAACCGCCATGCCGTCCAACGCAGCCGCGGTAAGTCTTGGATCAGACAGGGTCCCTGTTGCAACATGTCCTGACTGAGAGGCAGAGGCCATGGGTCCTCTGAGAGCATTTCTTGCAGTTCCGGGTACCGAGTCCTTCTTGGCCAATTCGGAGCAAAGAATATTGTTCACACTCCTCCGTTTATTACAATTCTCAGCCCTTGGGTCTGAGAGGAAGAGGAGGGAATATATAGACCGACTGGAACACCCACGGTGTTACTAGTGCGACCACAGCTATCGCCTGAGAGTCCCTTGACCCAGCGTAAAACCTTTTTTTATCTTTTTATTGAGGTGGGATGCCATGTAGTCCACCTGAGGCAGTTTCCATCAATTTGCAAAACTGCGTGAAGACTTCCTGATGAAGTCACCACTTTCCCGGGTGGAGGTCGTGTCCACTCCCGGAATGAACACTGCTGACAGTGCGCTTACTTGATTCTCCGCCCAGCGAAGAATTCTGGTGGCTTCTACCCTCGCCACCCTGCTCCTTGTGCCGCCCTGGCGGTTTACATGAGCCCCTGCGGTCTGACTGGATCAGAACCGGAAGGTCGCGAAGCAGGAACTCCGCTTGACTTAGGGCGTTGTATATGGCCCTTAGTTCCAGGATATTGATGTGAAGGCAAGTCTGTTGGCTTGACCACAAACCTTGGAATTTTCTTCCCTGTGTAACTGCCCCCCACCCTTGGAGGCTTGCATCCGTGGTCACTAGGACCCAGTCCTGAATGCCGAATCTGCGGCCCTCGAGAAGGTGAGCACTCCGCAGCCACCACAGGAGAGACACCCTGGCCCTGGGGGATAGGGTGATTAACCGATGCATCTGAAAATGTGATCCGGACCACTTGTCCGGTAAGTTCCATTGTCCTTGCATGGAACCAGCCGAAGGGGATGGCCTCGTATGATGCCATCATCCTTCCCAGGACTCGAGTGCAGTGATGCACTGACACCTGTTTTGGTTTTCAATGGATTCCTGACCAGTGTCATGAGCTCCTGAGCTCTCTCTATCGGGAGATAAACCCTCTTCTGGTCTGTGTCTAGGATCATGCCTAGGCGAGGCAGATGAGCTGTAGGAACCAACTGCAACTTCGGAATATATAGAATCCAGTCGTGTTGCCGTTTCACTTCCAAAGAAGGTGATACGCTGTCCAGCAACTGCTCTCTTGACCTCGCTTTTATGAGGAGATCATCCAAGTATGTGATAATAGTGACACCTTGCTTCCGCAGGAGCACCATTATATCCGCCATTACCTTGGTGAAATTGGTAATGACAATCCCGTACCGCAATTCTGAGGTACGCCTGATGAGGTGGATAAATGGGGACATGAAGGTATGCATCCCTTATGTCCCGATTCATTTCAGGCTTGCAATGACCGCTCTTAGCGATTCCATCTTGAACCTGAACCTTTTCAGGTATATGTTCGGGGATTTTAATACAATATGGGTCTAACCGAACCGTCTGGTTTCGGGATTATAACATGGTCGAATAATAACACCCTCTTGTTGAAGGAGGGGACCCTTGACCACCACCTGTTGAAGATACAATTTACGAATTGCAGTTAACACTGGCTCCCTCTCTTGGGGGGGAAGCCCGCCGGGTCCTCGGTGAGGGGGCATCTTCTCACAGTCCAGCCTGTATCCCTGCGATACAATTTCTATTGCCCAGGGATCTAACAGGGAGTGAACCCACTTGTGGCTGAACTTACGAAGGCGTGTCCCCATCGGGCCTAGCTCCGCCTGTGGAGCCCCAGCGACATGCGGTGGATTTTTGTAGAGGCCGGGGAGGACTTCTGTTCCTGGGGACTAGCTGTGTTGTACAGCGTCTTTCCTCTGCCCCCGGCTCTGACAAGAAAGGACGCACCTCAGACTTTCTTGTTTCTTTATTCGAAAAGCTGCATTTAATAATGTCGTGCTTTCCTAGGCTGTGCAGGAATATAAGGCAAAATATCAGAATTACCAGCTATAGCTGTGGAGACCAGGCCCGAGAACCTTTCTCCACACAATCCTCAGCCTTCCATATGCCTCTTAAGTCGGCATCATCTGTCCAATGTATATTCTACAGGACACGTCAAGCAGAAATCGACATAGTTGTCTCTAGGACCCAGTATACTCATGTCCCTTTGGGCATGCTTTATAATTATATATCTATCACTTAAGACAGCATCTTAAAATATTTATATGCATACTAGGGTCTCAATCTCTGCTGATAAGGTACCTGTCCACGCTGCCACAGCGCTATAAACCCATGCCGACACAATCGCCGGTCTGGGTAGTATACTAGAATGTGCACACTATCTGTAGGATCCCTGAGAATAGCTAGTGCAAACAGGACACCCAAGGGGAAGATTCTCAACACATCCTGGCCCTAGTGGGGAAAGGATACAGCCTGAGAATTCTCTTGTGGGAAGCTGCCGTCTCTTGTCTGGAGATTCCCGCTCTTTTTCCTCATGAGAGGAGGGAAATTTACCTCAGCATTCTTCCCCTTAACATGTGTACTCTCGTGTCAGGGACAGATGAGTCATCAGTGATATGCAAATCATCTTTTATTCCAATAATCATATATTGAATATCTTATAGCCCTCTTGGCTGTAACTTTGCATTATCGTAGTCGACAGTGGAGTTAAACTCCGTGTCGATACTTTGTTATTTTGGATAGTGAACATAGAGAGACTCTGAAGGACTCTGTGACATAGGGACAGACCAGGGTAGATTTCCTTTCTGTTCCCTAACCTTTTGTGCAATAATTTTACCTCAGCACTTACACATATCCAAACAGGTGTCGGCGTTGTCGACGGAGACACCCTCCCACACACATATCCGCTCTATCACATCCTTAGAGGAGCCTTTTACCTCAGACATGTCGACACACGCGTACCGACACACCACACACACAGGGGATGCTCTATTTGAAGACAGTTCCCCCACCAGGCCCTTTGGAGAGACAGAGAGAGAGTATGCCAGCACACACCACAGCGCTATATAATACAGGGATGTACACTATACTGAGTGATTTTTCCCCTATAGCAGCTTATATACACAGTTTTGCGCCTAAATTTATGTGCCCCCCCTCTCTTTTTTACCCTTTGTGTACCAAGATACTCCAGGGGAGAGCCTGGGGAGCTTCCTTCCAGCTGAGCTGTGAAGAGAAAATGGCGCCGGTGTGCTGAGGAAGAAGGCCCGGCCCCCTCAGCGGCGGGCTTCTGTCCTTTTATGTACTTTAATGGCGGGGGTTAATGCACATATACAGTTTATCAGACTGTATTATGTGCTTTTCGCCAAGTAAGGTAATCTAATTGCTGCCCAGGGCGCCCCCCCCCTCAGCGCCCTGCACCCATCAGTGACCGGAGTGTGTGGTGTGCTAAGGGAGCAATGGCGCACAGCTGCAGTGCTGTGCGCTACCTTAATGAAGACCGGAGTCTTCAGCCACCGATTTTCAACTTCTCTTCGTTCTTCTGGCTCTGGAAGGGGGACGGCGGCGCGGCTCCAGGACCGGACGACCGAGGACTGGGCCTGTGTTCGATCCCTCTGGAGCTAATGGTGTCCAGTAGCCTTAGAAGCCCAAGCTAGCTGCAAGCAGGTAGGTTCGCTTCTCTCCCCTCAGTCCCACGTAGCAGTGAGTCTGTTGCCAGCAGATCTCACTGAAAATAAAAAACGTAACAAATACTTTCTTTTCTAGGAAGCTCAGGAGAGCCCCTAGGGTGCATCCAGCTCTGGCCGGGCACAGATACTAACTGAGGTCTGGAGGAGGGGCATAGAGGGAGGAGCCAGTGCACACCAGATATAGTACCTAATCTTTCTTTTAAGAGTGCCCAGTCTCCTGCGGAGCCCGTCTATACCCCATGGTCCTTACGGAGTACCCAGCATCCACTAGGACGTCAGAGAAATTTACCTTAGCACTTAATTTCACATATACAATCAGGTGTCGGCGTTGTCGACGGAAACACCACTCACACACACATTTGCTCCATCTCCTCATTAGGAGAGCCTTTTACCTCAGACATGTCGACACACACGTACCGACACACCACACACTCAGGGAATGATCATCTGAAGACAATTCCCCCACAAGGCCCTTTGGAGAGACAGAGAGAGAGTATGCCAGCACACACCCCAGCGCTATATGACCCAGGAAAAAACACAGCAATTTAATGTTTACCCAGTAGCGCTGTTATTATCTGCGCCGAATTATGTGCCCCCCCTCTTCTTTAAAACCCTCTCTTCTACCGTGATATAAGCAGGGGAGAGTCCGGGGAGCTTCCTCTCAGCTGTGCTGTGGAGAAAAACATGGCGCTGGTGAGTGCTGAGGGAGAAGCCCCGCCCCCTCGAAGGTGGGCTTCTGTCCCGCTAAATTGTAAAATTGGTGGGGGCTCCTGCATATATACAGTGTCCAGCTGTATATATGCTCCTTTTGCCAAATAAGAGGTTTATATTGCTGCCCAGGGAGCCCCCCCATGCGCCCTGCACCCTTACAGTGACCGGAGTATGTGAGGTGTGTGGGAGCAATGGCGCACAGCTGCAGTGCTGTGCGTTACCTCAGTGAAGATCGCCGCTGTTGAAGTCTTCTTTTCTTCTCATACTCACCCGGCTCGGGTGGCTCTGGGACGGACGGCTAGGGTGAGATCCTGCGTACCAATCCCTCTGGAGCTAATGGTGTCCAGTAGCCTAAGAAGCAGGACCTACACTCAGAGAGTAGGGCTGCTTCTCTCCCCTCAGTCCCTCGATGCAGGGAGTCGATTGCCAGCAGAGCTCCCTGAAAATAAAAAAACCTAACAAAATACTTTCTATCAGCAAACTCAGGAGAGCTCACTGAAAAGTACCCAGCTCCTCTGGGCACAGTATCAAACTGAGGTCTGGGGGAGGGGCATAGAGGGAGGAGCCAGTGCACACCCAGGTCTAAAGACTTTCTTAAAGTGCCCATGTCTCCTGCGGAGCCTGTCTATCCCCATGGTCCTTACGGAGTCCCCAGCATCCTCTAGGACGTTAGAGAAAATAAGATTTTACTTACCGGTAAATCTATTTCTTGTAGTCCGTAGTGGATGCTGGGGACTCCGTAAGGACCATGGGGAATAGACGGGCTCCGCAGGAGACAGGGCACTTTAAGAAAGAATTTGGATACTTGTGTGCTCTGGCTCCTCCCTCTATGTCCCTCCTCCAGACCTCAGTTAGAGAAACTGTGCCCGGAAGAGCTGACAGTACAAGGAAAGGATTTTGGAATCCAGAGCAAGACTCATACCAGCCACACCAATCACACCGTATAACTTGTGATAAACTTACCCAGTTAACAGTATGAACAACAACAGAGCATCAGATCAACCCTGATGCAACTATAACATAACCCTTATGTAAGCAATAACTATATACAAGCATTGCAGAAGAAGTCCGCACTTGGGACGGGCGCCCAGCATCCACTATGGACTACGAGAAATAGATTTACCGGTAAGTAAAATCTTATTTTCTCTAACGTCCTAGTGGATGCTGGGGACTCCGTAAGGACCATGGGGATTATACCAAAGCTCCCAAACGGGCGGGAGAGTGCGGATGACTCTGCAGCACCGAATGAGCAAACACAAGGTCCTCCTCAGTCAGGGTATCAAACTTGTAGAACTTTGCAAAAGTGTTTGAACCCGACCAAGTAGCTGCTCGGCAAAGCTGTAATGCCGAGACCCCCCGGGCAGTCGCCCAAGAAGAGCCCACCTTCCTTGTGGAATGGGCTTTTACTGATTTTGGCAGCAGCAATCCAGCCGCAGAATGAGCCTGCTGAATCGTGTTACAGATCCAGCGAGCAATAGTTTGCTTTGAAGCAGGAGCACCCAGCTTGTTGGGTGCATACAGGATAAACAGCGACTCAGTTTTCCTGACTCTAGCCGTTCTGGCTACATAAACCTTCAAAGCCCTGACCACATCTAGTAACTCGGAATCCTCCAAGTCACGAGTAGCCACAGGCACCACAATAGGTTGGTTCATATGAAAAGATGACACCACTTTTGGCAGAAATTGCGGACGGGTCCGCAATTCTGCCCTGTCCATATGGAAAACCAGATAGGGGCTTTTATGTGACAAAGCCGCTAATTCTGACACACGCCTAGCTGAAGCCAAGGATAATAGCATGACCACCTTCCACGTGAGAAATTTTAACTCCACGGTTTTAAGTGGCTCAAACCAGTGTGACTTCAGGAAACTCAACACCACGTTAAGATCCCAAGGTGCCACTGGAGGCACAAAAGGGGGCTGAATATGCAGCACTCCCTTTACAAACGTCTGAACTTCAGGTAGAGAAGCCAGTTCTTTTTGAAAGAAAATGGATAGGGCCGAAATCTGGACCTTAATGGAACCCAATTTTAGGCCCAAAGTCACTCCCGACTGTAGGAAGTGAAGGAAACGGCCCAGCTGGAATTCCTCCGTAGGGGGATTCCTGGCCTCACACCAAGCAACATATTTTCGCCATGGCCCTCATTCCGAGTTGATCGGTCGCAAGGCGAATTTAGCAGAGTTACACACGCTAAGCCTACGCCTACTGGGAGTGTATCTTAGCATCCTAAAATTGCGACCGATGTATTCGCATTATTGCGTTCACAAACTACTTAGCAGTTTTAGAGTAGCTCCACACTTACTCTGCCTGTGCGATCAGTTCAGTGCTTGTCGTTCCTGGATTGACGTCAGAAACACACCCAGCGTTCGCTCAGACACTCCCCCGTTTCTCCGGCCACTCCTGCGTTTTTTCCGGAAACGGTAGCGTTTTCATCCACACGCCCCTAAAACGCCGTGTTTCCGCCCAGTAACACCCATTTCCTGTCAATCACACTACGATCGCCGGAGCGAAGAAAATGCCGTGAGTAAAAATCCAATCTTCATAGCAAAGTTACTTGGCGCAGTCGCAGTGCGACTATTGCGCATGCGCACTAAGCGAAATTTCACTGCGATGCGATGAAAAATAACGAGCGATCAACTCGGAATGAGGGCCCATATACGGTGATAATGTTTAGCCGTCACGTCATTCCTAGCCTTTATCAGCGTAGGAATAACCTCATCCGGAATGCCTTTTTCTGCTAGGATCCGGCGTTCAACCGCCATGCCGTCAAAGGCAGCCGCGGTAAGTCTTGGAACAGACAGGGCCCCTGTTGCAACAAGTCCTGTCTTAGAGGCAGAGGCCATGGGTCCTCTGTGAGCATTTCTTGCAGCTCTGGAAACCAAGTCCTTCTTGGCCAATCCGGAACAATGAGTATTGTTCTCACTCCTCTTCTTCTTATGATTCTCAGCACCTAGGGTATGAGAGGAAGAGGAGGAAATACATAGACCGACTGGAACACCCACGGTGTCACTAGTGCGTCTACAGCTATCGCCTGAGGGTCTCTTGACCTGGCGCAATACCTTTTTAGCTTTTTGTTGAGGCGGGATGCCATCATGTCTACTTGTGGCAGTTCCCACCGACTTGCAATCTGCGTGAAGACTTCTTGATGAAGTCCCCACTCTCCCGGGTGGAGGTCGTGCCTGCTGAGGTAGTCTGCTTCCCAGTTGTCCACTCCCGGAATGAACACTGCTGACAGTGCTCTTACGTGATTTTCCGCCCAGCGAAGAATTCTGGTGGCTTCCGCCATCGCCACCCTGCTCCTTGTGCCGCCTTGGCGGTTTACATGAGCCACTGCGGTGATGTTGTCTGACTGAATCAGCACCGATCGGTCACGAAGCAGGGTCTCCGCTTGACGTAGGGCGTTGTATATGGCCCTTAGTTCCAGGATATTGATGTGAAGGCAAGTCTCCTGACTTGACCACAGACCTTGGAAATTTCTTCCCTGTGTAACTGCTCCCCACCCTCGGAGGCTTGCGTCCGTGGTCACCAGGACCCAGTCCTGAATGCCGAATCTGCGGCCCTCGAGAAGGTGAGCACTCTGCAGCCACCCTGGCCCTGGGGGATAGGGTGATCAGCCAATGCATTTGTAGATGTGATGCGGACCACTTGTCCAACAGATCCCATTGAAAAGGTCCTCGCATGGTACCTGCCGAAGGGAATGGCCTCGTATGATGCCACCATCTTTCCCAGGACTCGCGTGCAGTGATGCACCGACACCTGTTTTGGTTTTAATAGGTCTCTGACCAGTGTCATGAGCTCCTGAGCCTTCTCCATCGGGAGATAAACCCTCTTCTGGCCTGTGTCCAGAATCATGCCCAGGAATCAACTGCGACTTTGGAATATTTAGAATCCAGCCGTGTTGTTGTAACACTTCCCGAGAGCGTGCTACGCTGATCAGCAACTGCTCTCTGGACCTCGCGTTTATGAGGAGATCGTCCAAGTATGGGATAATTGTGACTCCTTGCCGTCGCAGGAGCACCATCATTTCCGCCATTACCTTGGTAAATATTCTCGGTGCCGTAGAGAGACCAAACGGCAACGTCTGGAATTGGTAATGACAATCCTGTACCACAAATCTGAGGTACTCCTGTTGAGGTGGATAAATGGGGACATGAAGGTAAGCATCCTTTATGTCCAGAGACACCATAAAATCCCCCCCTTCCAGGCTTGCGATGACCGCTCTGAGCGATTCCATCTTGAACTTGAACCTTTTCAGGTATATGTTCAGGGATTTTAAATTCAATATGGGTCTGACCGAACCGTCCGGTTTCGATACCACAAACATGGTCGAATAGTAACCCCTTCCTTGTTGAAGGAGGGGAACCTTGACCACCACCTGCTGAAGATACAATTTGTGAATTGCAGCTAACACTATTTCCCTCTCTATGGGGGAAGCTGGCAGGGCCGATTTGAGGTAACGGTGAGGGGGCATCTCTTCGAATTCCAGCTTGTATCCCTGAGACACAATCTCTATAGCCCAGGGATCCACCTGGGAGTGAACCCACTTGTGGCTGAAATTTCGGAGACGCGCCCCCACCGGGCCTAGCTCCGCCTGTGGAGCCCCAGCGTCATGCGGTGGATTTAGTGGAAGCCGGGGAGGACTTCTGTTCCTGGGAACTAACTGTATTGTGCAGCTTCTTTCCTCTACCCCTGCCTCTGGCTAGAAAGGACGCACCTCGGACTTTCTTGCCTTTTTGTGATCGAAAGGACTGCATCTGGTAATACGGTGCTTTCTTAGGTTGTGAGGGAACATATGGCAAAAAATTTGACTTTCCAGCCGTAGCTGTGGAGACCAGGTCCGAGAGACCCTCCCCAAACAACTCCTCACCCTTGTAAGGTAAAACCTCCATGTGCTTTTTTGAGTCGGCATCGCCTGTCCATTGCCGAGTCCACAGGACCCTTCTGGCAGAAATCGACATTGCATTTATTCTAGAGCCTAGTAGGCTAATGTCTCTTTGAGCATCTCTCATATACAGGACAGCGTCTTTTATATGCCCCAGGGTCAGCAATATAGTATCCTTGTCCAAGGTATCAAGTTCCTCAGATATCTGTCCATGCTGCTACAGCACTACACATCCAGGCCGACGCAATCGCCGGCCTTAGTAAGGTACCTGAATGTGTATAAATGGACTTCAGGGTAGCCTCCTGCTTTCTATCTGCAGCATCTTTTAGGGTGGCCGTATCCTGTGACGGCAGGGCTACCCTCTGGGATAAGCGTGTTAAAGCTTTGTCTACCCTAGGGGAGGATTCCCAGCGTAACCTGTCCGTTGGCGGGAAAGGATACGCTATAAGCATCCGTTTGGAAATCTGAAGTTTTTTATCTGGAGATTCCCAAGCCTTTTCACATAACTCATTTAGCTCATGTGCAGGGGGAAAGGTCACCTCTTGCCTTTTTTCCCCATACATATAAACCCTCTTGTCAGGGACTGGGGTTTCCTCTGTGATGTGCAACACATCCTTCATTGCTATAATCATATAACGGATGGCTTTAGCCAATTTAGGCTGTAACTTTGCGTCATCGCAATCGACACTGGAGTCAGAATCCGTGTTGATATCTGTGTCAACAATTTGGGATAGTGGGCGCTTCTGAGACCCTGACGGCCTCTGCGACATAGGATCAGGCATGGGCTGAGACCCCGGCTGTCCTAAGGCTTCAGCTTTATCCAACCTTTTATGCAAGGAAGTAACATTATCATTTAAAACCTTCCACATATCCATCCAATCGGGTGTCGGCGCCGTCGGCGGCGACCCCACATTCATTTGTTCCCGCTCTGCTTCCACATAGCCTTCCTCGTCAAACATGCCGACACAAGCGTACCGACACACCACACACAGGGGATGCTCTTTTTGAAGACAGTTCCCCCACAAGGCCTTTTGGAGAGACAGAGAGAGAGTATGCCAGCACACACCCCAGCGCTATATTACCCAGGAATCACACAGTAACTTAGTGTTAACCCAGTAGCTGCTGTATATACTGTTTTTGCGCCTATACTGTTTTTGCCCCCCCTCTCTTTTTACCCTATTCTACCGTGTTTCTGCAGGGGAGAGCCTGGGGAGCTTCCTCTCAGCGGAGCTGTGGAGAGAAAATGGCGCTGGTGAGTGCTGAGGAAGAAGCCCCGCCCCCTCAGCGGCGGGCTACTGTCCCGCGTTTCTGTGTAAAAATATGGCGGGGGCCCATGCATATATACAGTGCCCAACTGTATATATGCCCACTTTTGCCAAGAGGTCTCTAATTGCTGCCCAGGGCGCCTCCCCCTGCGCCCTGCACCCTACAGTGACCGAAGTATGTGGGTGTAGTGTGGGAGCAATGGCGCACAGCTGCAGTGCTGTGCGCTACCTCAGTATGAAGACTGGAGTCTTCTGCCGCCGATTTCGAAGTCTTCTTGCTTCTTTCACCGGCTTCTGTCTTCCGGCTCTGCGAGGGGGACGGCGGCGCGGCTCCGGGATCGGACGACATAGGGTGAGATCCTGTGTACGATCCCTCTGGAGCTAATGGTGTTTAGTAGCCTAAGAAGCAGGACCTATCTTCAGTGAGTAGGGCTGCTTCTCTCCCCTCAGTCCCATGTAGCAGAAAGTCTGTTGCCAGCAGATCTCTCTGAAAATAAAAAAACCTAACAAAATACTTTCTTTTATAGCAAGCTCAGGAGAGCTCACTAAGTAGCACCCAGCTCGTCCGGGCACAGATTCAAACTGAGGTCTGGAGGAGGGACATAGAGGGAGGAGCCAGAGCACACCAGTATCCAAATTCTTTCTTAAAGTGCCCTGTCTCCTGCGGAGCCCGTCTATTCCCCATGGTCCTTACGGAGTCCCCAGCATCCACTAGGACGTTAGAGAAATAGCGTTTACCAGTCTTTTCAACCAGCGGAAAACTTTCCGGCATCTGCCATTGCCGCTTTGCTCCTTGTTCTGCCCTAGCGGCTTACTTACACCACTGCTGTCAAGTCGTCCGACAGAATTAACACGGGCAGATCACGAAGCATATGTTCATTGAAAATAGCTCTTAATTCAAGAAAGCTTATTGCGGACAAGCTTCCCAGCTTGACCTTTTCCTCTGGAAATATTTCCCTTGCACGGACTGCTCCCCAGTCTCGGAGATCTGCATGCATGGACACTAGGATCTCATCCTGTATTCCGAACCTTCGTCCCTCTAGGAGGTGAGAACTGAGCCGACACCACAGGAGGGAAAACCTGGCCACTAGGATTATATTCCGGCGCATGCGCAGGTGAGACCCGGACCACATTTCCAACTGGCCCCGTGAAAACCAGTCTGGCATTTGACCAGCTCACCGAAAAGGCCTCTTAGGCCGCACCGATCTTCTTCATCAACGGAACGTATTGATGGATTGGCACTGTAAATCTGATCCGACTCCGGGTCCTCAGATCTCTTTCCACAGGAACACACAGAACTTCAACCGTTCCGTATCTACTGTGATACCCACCTCCAACGCCTGCGTCGTTGGGAACAACAGCCTTCCCCTGTGTTGAAGAACAGACAGAGAGAAAACAACGATTTGTTATAGAGAAGAATCAACAGAAGCAACATCCCCTCTCTCTTTAGGGTAATTCTATCGGATGCCTTTCCGAATATAAACACTCCCTCATGTGCATGCAATGCAAATAAGCCCAAAGCATAGAAATAAAATATCACTTAGCTTCCTGTATGCGATCCTTTGTGACAGGGCCCCGTGTCGACCAGGAGTTGACTTTCATAGTATTCTATCCGCGGCGGGAAAAGAATAAACATTCGGACTCCTTGAGAGGATCTGAGACCAACTCGTCACGGCCGACCTAGAGCCTTATAAACAGAGCGACCAGCACATAAGAAGGAACGCTATTACTTCAGCATTCAGTATAAATCATAATATGAATATACATAATGTATTACACAATTACACACATATCCTAAATATATATATATATATATAAATATAAAACATACATATAAGCAGATTGTCCGGAACCTTCGGGTCCCTAGTGACATTAATGTGTTCTGAATGTGTATGACCATGTACTGAATGCCCCAGGTGTGGATCTACCAGGATACATTATGGTCGACAGAAAACCTTGTATTCGTCGACAGCAGGGAGTAGTAACCAGGCAAAATAACATTCTTGCAACCCCGAGGGGTCCGAGGGAAGTATACGTAAATAAATTTAATAACACTCCCCCACATATACTACCATGTCTGTGCTCGAGCTACAGACCCAGGGGACCGTACCATACATATACACATAAATATATATACAGGTATAAGGTAGTTACACATGTTAATTTACACCCAGTAATAACAGTTGGTGCCGACAGGGTCACCCACATACTACTGTGGTTCCCATACAGTGTATACTTTTGATAAGCATACAACTACCAACCAGCTGATACTGCATCTACCGAATCAAGTACCCACAGGCGCCGGCGATGCCGACAGTGATCCCCACAGCCGGTTATGTCGACATATGTGGACTAAAATGCTATAGTGGGTATATCTGACAGGGAACACACAGATATATATGCACAACACAAGGATTAGATGACCATTTCTAAAATAGTACTATATTTCCTCTATAAAGCACTAAAAAACTATGCCCCCCCTCGTTTGTACTGTGTACATTGCTTTTGGCGGGGACATTGAGAAAATGGCGCTGAAATCTGTTGTGAGGGCTAAGCCCCGCCCCTTCTCGGCGCGCTTCAGCCCCGCTATAAATATATCTTTTTATGCTGGCAGGGGTCCGTATACAGTGCCTATGCACTGTATACATGCTTTGCCAGCCTAATTTGAGGTAATATATTGCCAACCAGGGCGCCCCCCCAGCGCCCTGCACCCATGTAAAGCCGTTGGTGTGTGGGAGCAATGGCGCGCAGCGCGACCGCTGCTATACATATACTGGCGGGGGTATCGTACACGGTGCCCGGGCACCGAATATTGATCTTGTGCCAGTGGAGAGAGCATCAGTAACTTGCTGCCCAGGGCGCTCCCCCCCAGCGCCCTGCACCCTGTGAGTGCCGTTGGTGTGTAGGAGCACGGAGTACCTCCGTTACTGAAGTCTTCTGCCGTCACTGAAGTCTTCTGATCTTCACATACTCACCCGGCTTCTTTTTTCAGGCTTCTGTGAGGGGGGTGACGGCGCGGCTCCGGGAACAAGCAGCTAGGCGCACCAAGTGATCGAACCCTCTGGAGCTAATGGTGTCCAGTAGCCTAAGAAGCAGAGCCCTTGAACTAAGAAGAAGTAGGTCTGACTTCTCTCCCCTCAGTCCCACGATGCAGGGAGCCTGTAGCCAGCAGGTCTCCCTGAAAATAAAAAACCTAACAAAAGTCTTTCCAGAGGAACTCAGTAGAGCTCCCCTAGTGTGTGTCCAGTCACTCCTGGGCACAGAATCTAACTGAGGTCTGGAGAAGGGGCATAGAGGGAGGAGCCAGTTCACACCCAGTCAAAGTCTTTTAGTGTGCCCATGTCTCCTGCGGATCCCGTATATACCCCATGTCCTTACGGAGTCCCCAGCATCCTCTAGGACGTATGAGAAAATAAGAATTTACTCACCGGTAATTCTATTTCTCATAGACCGTAGTGGATGCTGGGGACTCCGTAAGGACCATGGGGATTAGCGGCTCCGCAGGAGACTGGGCACAACTACAAAGAAAGCTTTAGACTACTGGTGTGCACTGGCTCCTCCCACTAAGACCCTCCTCCAGACCTCAGTTAGGATACTGTGCCCGGAAGAGCTGACACAATTAGGAAGGATTTTGAATCCCGGGTAAGACTCATACCAGCCACACCAATCACACCGCATAACTCGTGATACAATACCCAGTTAACAGCATGATAACAACTGAGCCTCTCAACAGATAGCTCAACAATAACCCTTTAGTTAAGCAATAACTATATACAAGTATTGCAGACAATCCGCACTTGGGATGGGCGCCCAGCATCCACTACGGACTATGAGAAATAGAATTACCGGTGAGTAAATTCTTATTTTCTCTAACGTCCTAAGTGGATGCTGGGGACTCCGTAAGGACCATGGGGATTATACCAAAGCTCCCAAACGGGCGGGAGAGTGCGGATGACTCTGCAGCACTGAATGAGAGAACTCAAGGTCCTCCTCAGCCAGGGTATCAAATTTGTAGAATTTAGCAAACGTGTTTGCCCCTGACCAAGTAGCAACTCGGCAAAGTTGAAGAGCCGAGACCCCTCGGGCAGCCGCCCAAGAAGAGCCCACTTTCCTCGTGGAATGGGCTTTGACTGATTTAGGACGCGGCAGTCCAGCCGCAGAATGTGCAAGCTGAATCGTACTACAGATCCAGCGAGCAATAGTCTGCTTAGAAGCAGGTGCACCCAACTTGTTGGGCGCATACAGGATAAAGAGCGAGTCAGTCTTCCTGACTCCAGCTGTCCTGGAAACATAAATTTTTAGGGCCCTGACTACATCCAACAACTTGGAAGCCTCCAAGTCATTTGTAGCCGCAGGCACCACGATAGGTTGGTTCAGATGAAAAGCTGATACCACTTTGGGGAGAAACTGGGGACGAGTCCTCAATTCTGCCCTATCCATATGGAGAATCAGATAAGGGCTTTTACATGACAAAGCCGCCAATTCTGAGACACGCCTGGCCGAAGCCAAGGCCAACAACATGACCACTTTCCACGTGAGATATTTTAAATCCACGTTTTTCAGTGGCTCAAACCAATGTGACTTTAGGAAATCCAACACCACGTTGAGATCCCAAGGTGCCACTGGAGGCACAAAAGGGGGCTGAATATGCAGCACTCCCTTAACAAAAGTCTGAACTTCAGGTAGTGAAGCCAATTCTCTCTGGAAAAAAATCGACAGAGCCGAAATCTGGACCTTAATGGAACCCAATTTAAGGCCCATAGTCACCCCTGACTGTAGGAAGTGCAGGAACCGGCCCAGCTGAAATTCTTCCGTTGGGGCCTTCCTGGCCTCACACCACGCAACATATTTTCGCCATATGCGGTGATAATGGTTCGCGGTTACTTCTTTCCTAGCTTTTATCAGCGTAGGAATGACTTCCTCCGGAATGCCCTTTTCCTTCAGGATCCGGTGTTCAACCGCCATGCCGTCAAACGCAGCCGCGGTAAGTCTTGGAACAGACAGGGCCCCTGCTGCAGCAGGTCCTGTCTGAGCGGTAGAGGCCATGGGTCCTCTGACATAATTTCTTGAAGTTCCGGATACCACGCTCTTCTTGGCCAATCCGGAACAATGAGTATAGTTCTTACTCCTCTTCTCCTTATTATCCTCAGTACCTTTGGTATGAGAGGAAGAGGAGGGAACACATAAACCGATCGGTACACCCACGGTGTTACCAGAGCATCCACAGCTATCGCCCGCGGGTCTCTTGACCTGGCGCAATATTTTTCTAGCTTTTTGTTTAGGCGGGACGCCATCATGTCCACCTGTGGTTTTTCCCACTGGTTTACAATCATTTGAAAGACTTCTGGATGAAGTCCCCACTCTCCCGGGTGGAGGTCGTGCCTGCTGAGGAAGTCTGCTTCCCAGTTGTCCACTCCCGGAATGAACACTGCTGACAGTGCTAACACGTGATTTTCCGCCCATCGGAGAATCCTTGTGGCTTCTGCCATCGCCGTCCTGCTTCTCGTGCCGCCCTGTCGATTTACATGGGCGACTGCCGTGATGTTGTCTGACTGGATCAGTACCGGCTGGTTTTGAAGCAGGGGTTTTGCCTGACTTAGGGCATTGTAAATGGCCCTTAGTTCCAGAATATTTATGTGCAGGGAAGTCTCCTGACTTGTCCATAGTCCTTGGAAGTTTCTTCCCTGTGTGACTGCTCCCCAGCCTCGAAGGCTGGCATCCGTGGTCACCAGGACCCAGTCCTGTATGCCGAATCTGCGGCCCTCTTGAAGATGAGCACTCTGCAGCCACCACAGCAGAGACACCCTTGTCCTTGGAGACAGGGTTATCAGACGATGCATCTGAAGATGCGATCCGGACCACTTGTCCAACAGGTCCCACTGAAAGGTTCTTGCATGAAACCTGCCGAATGGAATCGCTTCGTAGGAAGCTACCATTTTTCCCAGGATCCGCGTGCAGTGATGCACCGACACCTGTTTTGGTTTTAGGAGGCCTCTGACTAGAGATGACAGCTCCTTGGCCTTCTCCTCCGGGAGAAACACTTTTCTCTGTTCTGTGTCCAGAACCATCCCTAGGAACAGCAGGCGTGTCGTAGGGACCAGCTGTGACTTTGGAATGTTTAGAATCCAGCCGTGCTGTTGCAGCACTTCCCGAGATAGTGCTACCCCTACCAATAACTGTTCTCTGGACCTCGCCTTTATCAGGAGATCGTCCAAGTACGGGATAATTAAAACTCCCTTCCTTCGAAGGAGTATCATCATTTCCGCCATTACCTTGGTAAAGACCCTCGGATGCGGTGAAGAGACCGAACGGCAACGTCTGGAATTGGTAATGACAATCTTGTGCCACAAACCTGAGGTACTCCTGGTGAGGATGGTAAATGGGGACATGTAGGTAAGCATCCTTGATGTCCAGCGATACCATGTAATTTCCCTCGTCCAGGCTCGCAATAACCGCCCTGAGCGATTCCATCTTGAACTTGAATTTTTTTATATATGTGTTCAAGGATTTCAAATTTAAAATGGGTCTCACCGAACCGTCCGGTTTCGGTACCACAAACATTGTGGAATAGTAACCCCTTCCTTGTTGAAGTAGGGGCACCTTTACTATCACTTGTTGTGAATACAGCTTTTGAATTGCCTGTAACACTGCCTCCCTGCCTGAGGGAGTGGTTGGCAAGGCAGATTTGAGGAAACGGCGGGGGGGAGACGTCTCGAATTCCAGTTTGTACCCCTGAGATACTATTTGAAGGATCCAGGGATCCACCCGTGAGCGAGCCCACTGCTTGCTGAAATGCTTGAGACGGGCCCCCACCGTACCTGGCTCTGCCTGTGGAGCCCCAGCGTCATGCTGTGGACTTTGAGGAAGCGGGGGAGGACTTTTGCTCCTGGGAACTGGCTGTATGTTGCAGCTTTTTCCCTCTACCTCTGCCTCTGGGCAGAAAGGACGCGCCTTTAACCCGCTTGCACCTATTGGGCCGAAAGGACTGTACCTGATAATACGGTGCTTTCTTTGGTTGTGAGGGAACATGGGGCAAAAATGTAGACTTCCCAGCTGTTGCTGTGGAAACGAGGTCCGAGAGACCATCCCCGAACAATTCCTCACCCTTATAAGGCAGAACTTCCATGTGTCGTTTGGAATCTGCATCACCTGTCCACTGCCGAGTCCATAACCCTCTCCTGGCAGAAATGGACATTGCACTAATTTTGGATGCCAGCCGGCAAATATCCCTCTGTGCATCCCTCATGTATAAAAGTGCGTCTTTTATATGCTCTACGTTCAGCAAAATAGTGTCCCTATCTAGGGTATCTATATTTTCTGACAGGGAATCTGACCACGCAGCAGCAGCGCTGCACATCCAGGCTGAAGCTATAGCCGGTCTCAGTATCACACCTGTGTGTGTATATATAGATTTCAGGATAGCCTCCTGCTTTCTATCAGCAGATTCCTTCAGGGCGGCCGTATCCGGAGACGGTAGTGCCACCTTCTTCGACAAGCGTGTGAGCGCCTTATCCACCCTAGGGGATGTTTCCCAGCGTGACCTATCCTCTGGCGGGAAAGGGTACGCCATTAGTAACCTCTTAGAAATTACCATCTTTTTATCAGGGGAAGCCCACGCTTCTTCACACACTTCATTTAACTCTTCAGATGGAGGAAAAGCTACTGGTAGTTTTTTCTCTCCAAACATTATACCCTTTTTTGTGGTACCGGGGGTAACATCAGAAATGTGTAACACATTTTTCATTGCCTCAATCATGTAACGTGTGGCCCTACTGGAAGTTACATTAGTCTCATCGTCGTCGACACTGGAGTCAGTATCCGTGTCGACATCTGTGTCAACCATCTGAGGTAGCGGGCGTTTTAGAGCCCCTGATGGTTTTTGAGACGCCTGGGCAGGCACAGGCTGAGAAGCCGGCTGTCCCACATTAGGTATGTCGTCAAACCTTTTATGTAAGGAGTCGACACTATCACGTAATTCCTTCCACAGCACCATCCACTCAGGTGTCGACCCCGCAGGGGGTGACATCACATTTACAGGCATCTGCTCCGCCTCCACATAAGCCTCCTCATCAAACATGTCGACACAGCCGTACAGACACACCGCAAACACACAGGGAATGCTCTGACAGAGGACAGGACCTGAAAGGATTGCCCCTATATTCTTTAACCCTCGATGTGATGGCCTCTCAGACGTCCGTGAGTGTAAACCTTTAGCCACAAGTTACATGCACAACACAAGCAGTAAAGATTCACACTGTTTATTGTTCGTTTAACAAAAGTATATAAAAGAAAGGATTTAGGGCGTGTATATCCCAAGTCAATAACTAATTGGACAGAACACAAAAAGGGGCTAACATAACATGATTGGCTAGGAACTGCCGCAGTGGAAGGATATGCATATATGGGCAAGTTTGTACTTCAAATAGGGAGGTTGTTCACACGGTATAAAAAAAAGATAAGAGACAAGGACAGTAGCAAGGAATGTGCTGGAACATTAAGTTCTATAACACAAGCAATTCTATGACATTGAAGCAGAGACGAGCTTTAACCCTTTCAATCCCCTCTTAGAATCATTATTGTTATACTATATGATTCTTGCAAAGCTTACGTCTTTCTGCGCGCCAATGGCGCAATTTTTAGCCTGAGTGGGAGTTGCAGTAATTGTTGGGCATTTTAAGAAGGGTTAATCGTTGAGTTAATGATGTTCCGTGTTTATCCTTTTCATCTAAGGCTTCAGCGGGCTTATAGCCCCATGGGGTACCTGTGTTCCAGGCAGCCGCGGACCATGAGCTGCAATCATTTCCCCAGTTATGGCCTGTAACGCAAATATAAGGTACCTCGGGGCTTAGGTTGTCTGTGGTGTCAGCGCGGATCTGGTAGTCAACAGACTTTTGGACAGCAGCTAGTTGGGGGAATTGGAAATAATCTAGTATGTAGGTTGCAGTGTATGTGGTGGAAGAGTTATACCATAGTGTCAGTTTCCCTTATTCTGAGTTATATCAACCTCAGTCATTGAGAGGGGAAAATGGGCCAGTAGGGCTATCAAGATAGTCCCCAGGGTAAAGATAGGGGGCATTTTCTTCATCCTCCTCTGGTCTTCTGTCTTCGCTAGGTGGGAGGTCAGGGCTGTCCGCCCCTGTTCGTACCTCACTGGAATCACTTGCTTCCCTCTCTAGGTCTGGTCTAGGAACCTTTTTTTACTCTGGATGCATGGATCCAGGTAGGACTTTCCTCTGTCAGGACTGCTGTTCGGGTAACTGCTACGACCTCTGTCTCTGGACCATAGGTGAAGTCTCCTGGGCTCTTGTTCCTGGGGAGCACCTTCACCACGACTCTGTCTCTGACTTTAAAGGGGTGTGTAGGTTCCTGTGGATTCAAAGGGTTTTTACAAACAACCTCATGTTCAATTTCATTCAGTTTTGTTATCAGGGACCTGACATACTCTTCTCTGATGAGTTCTAGATCTCCTTCCTGTATTACTAGTGGTTTCTTAGCCCAGGGTGTAGGAAAAGGGTCTACCCATTAGTATTTCAAAGGGTGAGTATCCTAGAGTTTTCTGTGGGGTATTCAAGATGCTGGTGTTTAGCTTTATTAGGGTTGTTCCTGAGGCAAGTGATGCATCTGCTAACATACTGGTCCACAAGTGATTTGGCATTAGTAACATAAAAATCATTGGTTAGTAGGAGGAGTGTTGTGGCTTCACCACGGTGACCAACACCACGGCACTGGGCAACGAGCAAAGGGGCACTGGACTGGGGTATACAGGGTTTCCCCTCTTTGCAGATTAATCCTGATTTAGGATTTTTACTGCAGAATTGGGTAAGTCCAGTCGGAGAGATCAGTATTAGTCGCAGCAGCTTGAAGTTGAGTGAGCAGATGGACGTTGTCAAGGGAGGGACATGCTCTAGTGAGTGCAATGAGTTCTGCAGCTTGCGCGGACTGATAAGGTATTGGTAGGGCTTCCAACACAGTGTCAGGGAGGGTGACAATGGCATAGCCAGCCTGGTATGTATTGTCATTGGGCCTACTACAGGAGCCGTCAACAAAAACTATGTCTGCGCCTGGTATGGGAACGGGAGACATGTCAAGTCTGGGAGAAGTTTCAGCTTCAATGGAAGCAGCACAGTCATGTAGGTCGGGTGGTTCATCCTCGGGACCTTTCAAGCCTAAAAGGGCATTGAGAATGGGTGCAGGGCCAGAAGAACTAGCAGTGTACTTAATGGTAAGGGTAGGGTTACTCAAAAGGAGTACTTCATATCCACTAAGGCGTTGTGCTGACATGTGCTGTGTGTGTAAGCCTTTAAGTATTGCCAGGACATCATGTGTGGTGTGGAGTACTGTGATGTGGCCTAAAGTGAGGGTAGTGGCCATTTCTGCAACCATTGCACAGGCTGCCAAAGCCCTGAGGCAGGCAGGCATACCTTGCACAGACACTGGCATGACTTTGGAAAAAAAAAAAAAATGCCACGGGGCGCAACTTCCCTCCATGAAACTGTGTGAGCACCCCCGCCATGGTTTTACAATTGTCCCTTGCATATAGATGGAAAGGTAGTACATAATTGGGGAGGCCAAGTGCTGGACTTTTCATCAACATACATTTTAAACTTTCATATGCAGTTAACATTTCTTGTGACCATTGTACAGTTTTAGGTTTGTCCTTCAGTGTGGCTTGTCTCAAAATGTTATCATAATAAGAGCAATCAGAAATCCACTGTCTGCAGTAATTTACCATACCCAGGAAGGACAGTAGTTCCTTCTGGGTAGTTGGGGTGACCAGGCCCAATACAGACTGTATGCGTTGTGGACTGATTTTCCTCTCTCCCTGAGTGAGCACAAAACCTAAGTAATCAACATGCTTTTTACACCATTGCATTTTTGTTTTGGACACCTTGTGTCCACATTCACAAAGCCAGTTTAGTAATGAAACACCATCCTCTCGGCAGGCCTCCTCAGTTTGACTACAGAGCAGCAGATCATCTGCATACTGTAGCAGGACTGAACCATGGTGAGGTTGCCAGGGCCCCAATGTGGCCTGGAGACAACAGGTGCGTCAATAATCTGCACCAGGTAAGTTGTTTACCCTCAAAAGAAAAGGCAAAAAGTAATTGTGTCTGTGAATCTACAGGTATGCTGAAAAAGGCATTCTTCAAATCAATTACAGAGAAGAACGCAGCATCTGCAGGGATTGCAGAAATGAGTGAGTTTACATCTGGGACAATTGGTGCAATTGGGACAATTAACTGATTGATCGCTCTGAGATCCTGTACAAATCTTATACTGCCATCAGCTTTGGCAACAGGGTTCACAGGAGTACAGTATGGTGATACAATATGTCTGAGAATACCCTGTTGTAAGAATTGCTGTATCATGGGGCGGAGACCTTCTATCTTTTCTGGTGAGAGGGGATACTGCATAGGTCAGAACACAAAACACTGGTTGTTGCACCGCTGTCCACTAAAAAGGGAATTTTACTTCCATTTATAATAAGTGGCAGCAGAGGTGAATCTTTCCCTGACTGCGGGGTTGGTTCTGTCTGTCAAAGCGTCTGGAGTTCTGATAGTTATGAGTGAGTGCAGGTTTCTTTACATCAAAACACCCTGCAGCCTCTTTCTCATATAAATGTTTTTCTTTTTAAATCTATCGTACTATCACAAATCCAGGAAGAGACGTTTTGCTTAACAGAAACTATGACAGAAGGTAGAAGGTTGTTAATGAAGGTGGAAATGAGTAAGCTTTCTGAGTTAAGCAAAGGTAAGCCAGCGTCATCTGTCCAGCAGTCCTTAAACCTTTTCCAAAACTCAGTAACAGACTCCGAAGGTTTCTGTTTACAAGCTACAGCGACAGGCAAAAAAGCACAGGCAAAGGAGCACGGGTTTTAAAGACTTCCTCCATATGTGTATCGCTGCGTCCTTTGCAAGCTTTGCGCAAATAAGATATACAGCCATCGAGGGTAATAGTGGGCTTGGGACAGTGTTTTACTATTATCTAAACTCTGGGTTACTGGTGCGTTAGGGATAGAGCTAGTGGACGCACCCTCCAGCAGTGGAGTTGGAGGCGATCCCATCTGGTGTGAAAGGGTTACTGCTGCCAAGAGATCTGTGTCCTCAAGCGCAGGATACATTGGAATGCAAGGGGGAGGCGAGAGGGATTTCAAAGATTTACAGTTTCTCACTTCTTCGCTTCTGTGCTGTTGGGAACTGACATTTTTAATCCTCCATATAGAAAGGGTAATTACTGCCTTCCCGTAGGAATGGGTCCTGTCCTGCTTTCTCTGTCCATCCCGCTAAATTATCCACCCATGGGTTAACTAAGTAATACTCTGAGGTAGAGTTGCGGGCGACATACATCTTGCATGTCTCACCAGGGAGGGGCGGGGGATATGTAGTTTTTTTTTACTCTGACTAGAGCCCATTGTCAGACAGTAATATAAATCAACAGTACAACTTTAAAAGAAAATATCTAAAATTTACAACACTCTACTATACATGCATCAGCTAACCAGTTAATTAGTCATTGACAATATCACAATATTATCTGTATAGTGAGAACATGAAATCTTTTGACGTGTACGATACTTACCATTCGTACAAGATGTCAGAAAAATACAGCGTTTTAAACAGGAAGCAGGAAAAGTGTTTGAGTAAAGATATCTGGCAGACGAAAACTTACCAGCCGTCTGGACCAAATATAAGAACTTATCTCACTACAAACATACAAGAATATATAGACGATCAAATCGAGGTATTCTCTACGTTACGTATAGACTCCCAGGTCTATTTTAAGTATCCCAGATACTAACGTCTTTGGAGAGTTGCGCTTGGACCCCTGGTCCCTTCTCAGACGTATCTTTAAGTCCCAGACATTAAAGATGTTTGGTCACGTGTTCCCAGAACACTGACACGGATTCAGCTTCAGTGTATGACCGCAATCCCGTATGGCAAAGACAGACAATAAATTCTCTATCTTACCATTCGGGGACGATCACTGAATCCCGGACGAGCCCCCACTTGAAAGGATTGCCCCTATATTCTTTAACCCTCGATGTGATGGCCTCTCAGACGTCCGTGAGTGTAAACCTTTAGCCACAAGTTACATGCACAACACAAGCAGTAAAGATTCACACTGTTTATTGTTCGTTTAACAAAAGTATATAAAAGAAAGGATTTAGGGCGTGTATATCCCAAGTCAATAACTAATTGGACAGAACACAAAAAGGGGCTAACATAACATGATTGGCTAGGAACTGCCGCAGTGGAAGGATATGCATATATGGGCAAGTTTGTACTTCAAATAGGGAGGTTGTTCACACGGTATAAAAAAAAGATAAGAGACAAGGACAGTAGCAAGGAATGTGCTGGAACATTAAGTTCTATAACACAAGCAATTCTATGACATTGAAGCAGAGACGAGCTTTAACCCTTTCAATCCCCTCTTAGAATCATTATTGTTATACTATATGATTCTTGCAAAGCTTACGTCTTTCTGCGCGCCAATGGCGCAATTTTTAGCCTGAGCGGGAGTTGCAGTAATTGTTGGGCATTTTAAGAAGGGTTAATCGTTGAGTTAATGATGTTCCGTGTTTATCCTTTTCATCTAAGGCTTCAGCGGGCTTATAGCCCCATGGGGTACCTGTGTTCCAGGCAGCCGCGGACCATGAGCTGCAATCATTTCCCCAGTTATGGCCTGTAACGCAAATATAAGGTACCTCGGGGCTTAGGTTGTCTGTGGTGTCAGCGCGGATCTGGTAGTCAACAGACTTTTGGACAGCAGCTAGTTGGGGGAATTGGAAATAATCTAGTATGTAGGTTGCAGTGTATGTGGTGGAAGAGTTATACCATAGTGTCAGTTTCCCTTATTCTGAGTTATATCAACCTCAGTCATTGAGAGGGGAAAATGGGCCAGTAGGGCTATCAAGATAGTCCCCAGGGTAAAGATAGGGGGCATTTTCTTCATCCTCCTCTGGTCTTCTGTCTTCGCTAGGTGGGAGGTCAGGGCTGTCCGCCCCTGTTCGTACCTCACTGGAATCACTTGCTTCCCTCTCTAGGTCTGGTCTAGGAACCTTTTTTTACTCTGGATGCATGGATCCAGGTAGGACTTTCCTCTGTCAGGACTGCTGTTCGGGTAACTGCTACGACCTCTGTCTCTGGACCATAGGTGAAGTCTCCTGGGCTCTTGTTCCTGGGGAGCACCTTCACCACGACTCTGTCTCTGACTTTAAAGGGGTGTGTAGGTTCCTGTGGATTCAAAGGGTTTTTACAAACAACCTCATGTTCAATTTCATTCAGTTTTGTTATCAGGGACCTGACATACTCTTCTCTGATGAGTTCTAGATCTCCTTCCTGTATTACTAGTGGTTTCTTAGCCCAGGGTGTAGGAAAAGGGTCTACCCATTAGTATTTCAAAGGGTGAGTATCCTAGAGTTTTCTGTGGGGTATTCAAGATGCTGGTGTTTAGCTTTATTAGGGTTGTTCCTGAGGCAAGTGATGCATCTGCTAACATACTGGTCCACAAGTGATTTGGCATTAGTAACATAAAAATCATTGGTTAGTAGGAGGAGTGTTGTGGCTTCACCACGGTGACCAACACCACGGCACTGGGCAACGAGCAAAGGGGCACTGGACTGGGGTATACAGGGTTTCCCCTCTTTGCAGATTAATCCTGATTTAGGATTTTTACTGCAGAATTGGGTAAGTCCAGTCGGAGAGATCAGTATTAGTCGCAGCAGCTTGAAGTTGAGTGAGCAGATGGACGTTGTCAAGGGAGGGACATGCTCTAGTGAGTGCAATGAGTTCTGCAGCTTGCGCGGACTGATAAGGTATTGGTAGGGCTTCCAACACAGTGTCAGGGAGGGTGACAATGGCATAGCCAGCCTGGTATGTATTGTCATTGGGCCTACTACAGGAGCCGTCAACAAAAACTATGTCTGCGCCTGGTATGGGAACGGGAGACATGTCAAGTCTGGGAGAAGTTTCAGCTTCAATGGAAGCAGCACAGTCATGTAGGTCGGGTGGTTCATCCTCGGGACCTTTCAAGCCTAAAAGGGCATTGAGAATGGGTGCAGGGCCAGAAGAACTAGCAGTGTACTTAATGGTAAGGGTAGGGTTACTCAAAAGGAGTACTTCATATCCACTAAGGCGTTGTGCTGACATGTGCTGTGTGTGTAAGCCTTTAAGTATTGCCAGGACATCATGTGTGGTGTGGAGTACTGTGATGTGGCCTAAAGTGAGGGTAGTGGCCATTTCTGCAACCATTGCACAGGCTGCCAAAGCCCTGAGGCAGGCAGGCATACCTTGCACAGACACTGGCATGACTTTGGAAAAAAAAAAAAAATGCCACGGGGCGCAACTTCCCTCCATGAAACTGTGTGAGCACCCCCGCCATGGTTTTACAATTGTCCCTTGCATATAGATGGAAAGGTAGTACATAATTGGGGAGGCCAAGTGCTGGACTTTTCATCAACATACATTTTAAACTTTCATATGCAGTTAACATTTCTTGTGACCATTGTACAGTTTTAGGTTTGTCCTTCAGTGTGGCTTGTCTCAAAATGTTATCATAATAAGAGCAATCAGAAATCCACTGTCTGCAGTAATTTACCATACCCAGGAAGGACAGTAGTTCCTTCTGGGTAGTTGGGGTGACCAGGCCCAATACAGACTGTATGCGTTGTGGACTGATTTTCCTCTCTCCCTGAGTGAGCACAAAACCTAAGTAATCAACATGCTTTTTACACCATTGCATTTTTGTTTTGGACACCTTGTGTCCACATTCACAAAGCCAGTTTAGTAATGAAACACCATCCTCTCGGCAGGCCTCCTCAGTTTGACTACAGAGCAGCAGATCATCTGCATACTGTAGCAGGACTGAACCATGGTGAGGTTGCCAGGGCCCCAATGTGGCCTGGAGACAACAGGTGCGTCAATAATCTGCACCAGGTAAGTTGTTTACCCTCAAAAGAAAAGGCAAAAAGTAATTGTGTCTGTGAATCTACAGGTATGCTGAAAAAGGCATTCTTCAAATCAATTACAGAGAAGAACGCAGCATCTGCAGGGATTGCAGAAATGAGTGAGTTTACATCTGGGACAATTGGTGCAATTGGGACAATTAACTGATTGATCGCTCTGAGATCCTGTACAAATCTTATACTGCCATCAGCTTTGGCAACAGGGTTCACAGGAGTACAGTATGGTGATACAATATGTCTGAGAATACCCTGTTGTAAGAATTGCTGTATCATGGGGCGGAGACCTTCTATCTTTTCTGGTGAGAGGGGATACTGCATAGGTCAGAACACAAAACACTGGTTGTTGCACCGCTGTCCACTAAAAAGGGAATTTTACTTCCATTTATAATAAGTGGCAGCAGAGGTGAATCTTTCCCTGACTGCGGGGTTGGTTCTGTCTGTCAAAGCGTCTGGAGTTCTGATAGTTATGAGTGAGTGCAGGTTTCTTTACATCAAAACACCCTGCAGCCTCTTTCTCATATAAATGTTTTTCTTTTTAAATCTATCGTACTATCAGAAATCCAGGAAGAGACGTTTTGCTTAACAGAAACTATGACAGAAGGTAGAAGGTTGTTAATGAAGGTGGAAATGAGTAAGCTTTCTGAGTTAAGCAAAGGTAAGCCAGCGTCATCTGTCCAGCAGTCCTTAAACCTTTTCCAAAACTCAGTAACAGACTCCGAAGGTTTCTGTTTACAAGCTACAGCGACAGGCAAAAAAGCACAGGCAAAGGAGCACGGGTTTTAAAGACTTCCTCCATATGTGTATCGCTGCGTCCTTTGCAAGCTTTGCGCAAATAAGATATACAGCCATCGAGGGTAATAGTGGGCTTGGGACAGTGTTTTACTATTATCTAAACTCTGGGTTACTGGTGCGTTAGGGATAGAGCTAGTGGACGCACCCTCCAGCAGTGGAGTTGGAGGCGATCCCATCTGGTGTGAAAGGGTTACTGCTGCCAAGAGATCTGTGTCCTCAAGCGCAGGATACATTGGAATGCAAGGGGGAGGCGAGAGGGATTTCAAAGATTTACAGTTTCTCACTTCTTCGCTTCTGTGCTGTTGGGAACTGACATTTTTAATCCTCCATATAGAAAGGGTAATTACTGCCTTCCCGTAGGAATGGGTCCTGTCCTGCTTTCTCTGTCCATCCCGCTAAATTATCCACCCATGGGTTAACTAAGTAATACTCTGAGGTAGAGTTGCGGGCGACATACATCTTGCATGTCTCACCAGGGAGGGGCGGGGGATATGTAGTTTTTTTTTACTCTGACTAGAGCCCATTGTCAGACAGTAATATAAATCAACAGTACAACTTTAAAAGAAAATATCTAAAATTTACAACACTCTACTATACATGCATCAGCTAACCAGTTAATTAGTCATTGACAATATCACAATATTATCTGTATAGTGAGAACATGAAATCTTTTGACGTGTACGATACTTACCATTCGTACAAGATGTCAGAAAAATACAGCGTTTTAAACAGGAAGCAGGAAAAGTGTTTGAGTAAAGATATCTGGCAGACGAAAACTTACCAGCCGTCTGGACCAAATATAAGAACTTATCTCACTACAAACATACAAGAATATATAGACGATCAAATCGAGGTATTCTCTACGTTACGTATAGACTCCCAGGTCTATTTTAAGTATCCCAGATACTAACGTCTTTGGAGAGTTGCGCTTGGACCCCTGGTCCCTTCTCAGACGTATCTTTAAGTCCCAGACATTAAAGATGTTTGGTCACGTGTTCCCAGAACACTGACACGGATTCAGCTTCAGTGTATGACCGCAATCCCGTATGGCAAAGACAGACAATAAATTCTCTATCTTACCATTCGGGGACGATCACTGAATCCCGGACGAGCCCCCACTTGAAAGGATTGCCCCTATATTCTTTAACCCTCGATGTGATGGCCTCTCAGACGTCCGTGAGTGTAAACCTTTAGCCACAAGTTACATGCACAACACAAGCAGTAAAGATTCACACTGTTTATTGTTCGTTTAACAAAAGTATATAAAAGAAAGGATTTAGGGCGTGTATATCCCAAGTCAATAACTAATTGGACAGAACACAAAAAGGGGCTAACATAACATGATTGGCTAGGAACTGCCGCAGTGGAAGGATATGCATATATGGGCAAGTTTGTACTTCAAATAGGGAGGTTGTTCACACGGTATAAAAAAAAGATAAGAGACAAGGACAGTAGCAAGGAATGTGCTGGAACATTAAGTTCTATAACACAAGCAATTCTATGACATTGAAGCAGAGACGAGCTTTAACCCTTTCAGGACCCCACAAAGCCCTTTGGAGAGACAGAGAGAGAGTATGCCAGCACACACCAGAGCGCTATATAACACTGGGATCCCACTATCAATGAGTGTTTTCCCTATTGCTGCTTTTTTATATATATTACATATATATATATATATCTATACTGCGCCTAAATTTAGTGCCCCCCCTCTCTTTTTTACCCTTCTGTAGTTTTCTCAGACTGCATGGAAGAGCCAGGGAGCTTCCTTCCAGCGGAACTGTGAGGGAAAAATGGCGCCAGTGTGCTGAGGGAGAAGCCCCACCCCCTTTTCGTCGGACTTTGTCCCGCTTTTTCTGTTATACTGGCAGGGGTAATTTTGCATCTATATAGCCACTGGGACTATATATGATGCATATTTTGCCAGCCAAGGTGTTATCTATTGCCCTCAGGGCGCCCCCCCCCCCCCAGCGCCCTACACCCATCAGTGACCGAAGTATGAGGTGTACATGAGGAGCAATGGCGCACAGCTGCAGTGCTGTGCGCTATCTTGGTGAAGACTGAAGTCTTCTGCCGCCGATTTTCCGGACCTTCTTCGTGCTTCTGGCTCTGTAAGGGGGACGGCGGCGCGGCTCCGGGAACGAACACCAAGGTCGGGTCCTGCGGTCGATCCCTCTGGAGCTAATGGTGTCCAGTAGCCTAAGAAGCCCAAACTTTTCGCTTCTTCTCCCCTTAGTCCCTCGCTGCAGTGAGTCTGTTGCCAGCAGATCTCACTGAAAATAAAAAACCTAAATATACTTTCTTTCTAGGTGCTCAGGAGAGCCCCTAGTGTGCATCCAGCTCGGCTGGGCACAAGAATCTAACTGAGGTCTGGAGGAGGGTCTTAGTGGGAGGAGCCAGTGCACACCAGTAGTCTAAAGCTTTCTTTGTAGTTGTGCCCAGTCTCCTGCGGAGCCGCTAATCCCCATGGTCCTTACGAAGTCCCCAGCATCCACTTAGGACGTTAGAGAAATAAAAGTTATTCCTTGCCTTGCAATGTTGGCTAAAATGGAAAACCGTCCACAAAATTAGTCTGGTCATCCCACCTGCCCAAGAATGGTTCTGAAAATATTAAGAAACTACTTCACAAAATTTTCAGGACATTTTAAAGATTATAGTCCTAGAATGCCATGTACTGTAGGTGTTACTTTTTATTGGAGATTGCAAATCTAATTGGAATACAGAAGGAAGTGCATTTTAATATTATGCCTTAGCCAGATCCCACTGGTTCAATGGATAAAACTACTCCTATGATTTCATAACCATGTTGGTAAAAGCAGTTAAACTGGCTGAGCAAACCTCAGGATAATGGGACTAGTCACACTGACAAGGCACTCTGAACACAGACACTTTTAAACGTTAAAAGAATGTTAAACAGCAGTTTTGTGTGATCGCTGTATCTGAGTAATCTGGGGGTATTGCAACAGATATTATAAAGGGCCTTATTCAGATCGCATCGCAAACTACAGTTTTTGAGAAAGGGGCGTTCGGCACACACGCAGGTTCCATCCTGCGCGTGTGTGAGCAGTTACTGAGAATGGCTTGCATTAACTGCGAACACCTCTGCCTGATTGACAGGCAGAGGCGTTCGCGAGGCGGGCGGCGGCAACCAAGCGTTTTTGGGGCAGCATCGGGGGAAACGGGGGCATGTCAGCTGTGTTTTAGAGGTGGCTGCGTGTCGTCACACGCAGCCGCTCTGATCGAGAAAATGGCGCCGGCAGGAGGCATCCACAATTTCTGCCACAACACTGTAATTGCTGTGCGATCGCAATTACAGCATGATTGCAGTGGGTGGGCGGTGGGTCGCATGCTGGGCGGCCTTGCCCTGCAATGGTCGGCCCCAGCATTTGATTGCAAGGATTCCAAATTCTGCTAAAAAGTAAAATCTGCAATCCTTACTGAGTAAGGGCATACTTGCCTACCTGACCCTCTCCATGAGGGAGAAAATGCTCTGTTCCTGGACTTTCCTGGTAATGTATGATTGCCATCACCTGTGGTGAGCTAGTTAATTGATGAGAAAGGTGTTTCACCACAGGTGATGGCAATCATACCTTACCAGGAAAGTCCAGGAACAGAGCATTTTCTCCCTCATGGAGAGGGTCAGGTAGGCAAGTATGAGTAAGGGGCCTAATTCAGCAAGGATCGCAAATCAGCAAAATTAGCAAAAAAAGCATAAAATCGCAAATTCTGCAACTTAAATAGCAAAAACTGAGGAAAAATAACCCAATTTCTGAGACTTAGCAAAAACTGCGTATGCACTACGAAATGTAGGCGTGTAGGGTGCGTACTAAAGGGCTGGACTCGCAAAAACTACGATCAGGGGCGTGTTGTGGGCGTATGCTGATAGTAGGTGGGCGGTGCATTCGCAATTTTTACAACAGATCGCACATTTCTGATGTGCAGTTTCTGAGTGACTACAGGTCTACCTTAAAAATTGCACAAGCTGACCTCAGTTGTAGACTGCATGTATACTGCAGTCATTGCTTCATTACACCCAGCTGAAGAAGCTCACACCTCAGACCACAAATCACTTCATTCAGCTATATTGGAACTTAAGGGCCCTACACATTTAAAGATCCGCAGCAGAGCTGCCCGACGGCGGATATGGCCGACGGGCGACCCGGCGGTGGGGGGGGGGGGGGGCGTGAAGTTACTTCACTCCCCCCATCACACGGCTCAATAGAAGTGCAGGCAAATATGGACGAGATCGTCCATATTGGCCTGCATGTACAGCCGACGGGGCACCAGCGATGAACGAGCGCGGGGCCGCGCATCCTTCATCGCTGGTGCCTCCACACTCAAAGATATGAATGGTATCTCGTTCATTAATGAACGAGATTGTTCATATCTTTGACTGATATCACCCAGTGTGTAGGGCCTATTAGAAACATGTAAGGTATTGTTTAACTCTGTATGGGGCCCTACTCATTTGACGATGCGCCGCCGAGGTGCCCGACGGCCGAAACGGCCGACGAGCGACCCGGCGGCGGGGGGGCAGTGACGGGGGGAGTGAAGTTTCTTCACTCCCCCCGTCACGCGGCTGCATTGAAATGCAGGCAAATATGGACGAGATCGTCCATATTGGCCTGCATACACAGCCGACGGGAGACCAGCGATGAACGAGCGCGGGGCCGCGCATCGTTCATCGCTGGAGTCTCCACACTGAAAGATATGAACGAGTTCTCGTTCATTTATGAACGAGATCGTTCATATCTTTCAGAAAATCGGCCAGTGTGTAGGGCCTTTAACACATGTTGATTGTGAAAATATGTTAATAACCGATTTGTGTTTACACTTACTAACAATCGAGGTTTGACAACCACAATATTTGATAGAAGCAAATTTAATTTTGCTTAGTAGTATCTGCTGAATGACATTTAGCTTCCTAACATTTTTTTTTAAACAACCAACATTTTTTTGTTAAACAAAACATACCCACATACATTTTTGTATTTTTTAAATTTTATTTGTGTGCTACACACATAAACATATGTTGAAGAACAGCAACACCATCTTTTTATTTTCAAGTTTTGCAAATTCTGCTCCATTTGTATACTTATTGAAACAAATATTTACACATAATTCCTTAAAGTAAGGTATGTAAATAAAAGCAAAGAAACAATAATATGTAATGTTTGACCACTTCACAATCAAAAAAACACCATTATTTATTTTTATTTTTTTAATAAAAATGTTACTGTTGTTTCCGAATTAAAATATTTTGACTCCAAAAAAAGTGTTTGTTAAAACATATACCAATAATTGCTGAAGTGTAGGGTTTAATGGCTAGAATTCACACTCTCTCTAGTTCACAGGTTCTCAAACTCGGTCCTCAGGACCCCACACAGTGCATGTTTTGCAGGTCTCCTCACAGAATCGCAAGTGAAATAATTAGCTCCACCTGTAGACCTTTTAAAATGTGTCAGTGAGTAATTAATACACCCATGCACCTACTGGGTGACCTGCAAAACATGCACTGTGTGGTGTCCTGAGGACCGAGTTTGAGAACCTATGCTCTAGTTCACAGGTTCTCAAACTCGGTCCTCAGGACCCCACACAGTGCATGTTTTGCAGTTCTCCTCACAGAATCGCAAGTGAAATAATTAGCTCCACCTGTGGACCTTTTAAAATGTGTCAGTGAGTAATTAATACACCTGTGCACTTGCTGGGTGACCTGCAAAACATGCACTGTGTGGTGTCCTGAGGACCGAGTTTGAGAACCTATGCTCTAGTTCACAGGTTCTCAAACTCGGTCCTCAGGACCCCACACAGTGCATGTTTTGCAGTTCTCCTCACAGAATCGCAAGTGAAATAATTAGCTCCACCTGTGAACCTTTTAAAATGTGTCAGTGAGTAATTAATACACCTGTGCACTTGCTGGGTGACCTGCAAAACATGCACTGTCTGGTGTCCTGAGGACCGAGTTTGAGAACCTATGCTCTAGTTCACAGGTTCTCAAACTCGGTCCTCAGGACCCCACACAGTGCATGTTTTGCAGTTCTCCTCACAGAATCGCAAGTGAAATAATTAGCTCCACCTGTGGACCTTTTAAAATGTGTCAGTGAGTAATTAATACACCTGTGCACTTGCTGGGTGACCTGCAAAACATGCACTGTGTGGGGTCCTGAGGACCGAGTTTGAGAACCTATGCTCTAGTTCACAGGTTCTCAAACTCGGTCCTCAGGTCCCCACACAGAGCATGTTTTGCAGGTAACCCAGCAGGTGCACAGGTGTATTAATTTCTCACTAACACATTTTAAAAGGTCCACAGGTGTGATTCTGTGAAGAGACCTGCAAAATATGCACTGTGTGGGGTCCTGAGGACCGAGTTTGAGAACCTGTGCTCTAGTTGAATATATTTGAACACAGTTATGGGCATTAGTCCATGTTTGAAGAAAAACACTAGGGTGTTTTTAAGATAATAATTGCTAAATTACCACAAGATCATTTGACCAATTAAGTGATGATTGAATTGATTTACAATTGTTGAGCAGTTTCTTTAATTTGAGTGCAGGAAAGTAGGTTGTGCAATTTTTAAGGGAAAAACACTGTTGTTAGCTAAAAATGCAACATCAGAAACATGTATGCAAAAATTGCGATTATTAGTATGGTTTTCGCAATATTTGCACATTTCACAAGGCCACCTTCTTTTTGTTAAATTAAATTAGTGTTGCAGTTTTTCCATTTGGGCGTGCTTTCGCAATTTTGCTTTTGTTCGCAATTTTTGCTAATTTGTAATTTTTGCAATCCTTACTGAATTTGCCCCAAGGTCCAAATTCGGAAGAGATTTGAAGAGCATATTTTTTTTTTTTTTTGAGTGCATGGCTTAGCAGGTCAGGAAATCGCACAACTACATGCCTATTTCTGCACTTCTACATGCATGCACAGAAGTGCGGAATCGGCAAATAGCGATTTTCACACTTCTGCAGGGCTAGCTGAATTAGCCCCGTAGTAGCTAAAGATACAATAATTAGACCTAATAAAATTATCCAACGTACCTCGACTATTTGGAAAAGGCTTATACTAAACTATAACCTGTGGAAAAATAAAGCTGTGTCTTGTTGATTACATAGATACAGGACATAGATACAGTACATAGGTATAAGAATGCCATCAAAATTCATATCCTGTGATTGTTCCTAAGGCTCAGGCTAGAAGTTGTTCTGATTTTGTCAGGCCCACACCAGAAAGCTAACCTACTGAATCCCAGAAATTGGCCTTGTTTTCTTGTTCTTCGGCCTCACAATTCATTGGCTTTCCAGGCTAGAGCAACAAATTCATAAACCACATGACCCAAGTCACATCTCCACAGGAGTAGAGTGCTTCTATCAAATGACCAAGAAGTGGCACCTACAGAGTCGTAACAGTTGGAGGACGTACGCTTTGCCTCAACAGATACTACTAATAGTAATCACCTAGTTGATAGAATAATATCAAGACCATGCAAGTTATTTGGGCTTATTCATTTGGATGAGTCAAGAGTGGGATCTCCTGCGACTATCTGGCACTCCTGTTGGAGCTACTAATGGCTGAAACACCAGATAACAAACAAGCCTTTGCTATGCTGTTGGGCCCTCATTTAGATGTGGTTGGAGGTGCTATTGCTGCTGCTTACATAGAAGCAGCAGCGGTAGCACTTATATGGTAAGTGTTGGAATGAGGCATGAACGGCCCACAGGGGGAATGCAGTGGTAGGGGCCCATGTGGCCCTCCACCATATAGGCTTGGTTAACCATTAGAGAGAGCATTGTTTGGGCCCCTTTATTAATATATATATATATATATATATATATATATAGTTAATACTGCTATTCCATGTATGATATTGGACCAGATCAATAACAGCAATGCACTGTAGAACATATGACATAGGTGGTCATTCCGAGTTGTTCGCTAGCTGTTTTCGTTCACAGTGCAGCGTTTAGGCAAAAAAGCGGCGCAATGTGCATGCGCAATGTACTTTCACAACAGCCGAAGTAGTTTCACACAAGGTCTAGCAAAGCTTTTCAGTCGCACTGCTGGCCGCAGAATGATTGACATGAAGTGGGTGTTTCTGGGAGGTAACTGACCGTTTTCTGGGAGTGTGTGGAAAAACGCAGGCATGTCAGATACAAACGAGGGCGTGGCTGGCCAAACGCAGGGCGTGTTCGTGACGTCAAAACAGGAACTAAATAGTCTGAAGTGATCGCAAGCGCCGAGTAGGTCTGGAGCTGCTCAGAAACTGCACAATCTGTTTATGTAGCAGCGCTGCGATCCTTTCGTTCGCACTTCTGCTAAGCTAAGATACACTCCCAGAGGGCGGCGGCTTAGCGTTTGCACGGCTGCTAAAAGCAGCTAGCGAGCGAACAACTCGGAATGAGGGCCATAGTCCTGTGCAGTAACATATGTATAATGTATAATTCAACTGTAGTAGGAAGTTGGCCTTCTGGCAGTGGGGCCCACCAGAGGTTTCCCCTGTACCCCTGTGGGCCAGTCCAACCCTGAATATGGTAATGCCCAGGCCTCTTCCCACCCCCTAATTAGTGGAGGTCCCATCATCAGCTTCTGTCCACCCGCTGAGAAGTATTGCAGGAATTCACCAGATTTTTTTAGTTTGCATTTCTGAATGGATGGAGGATATGAGTGCTCTGGATCTCTGGGCTCTGAAACTTTGTAACCATGAGAGCTGGGAGGGATCTATTATGGCACCAAAGTAACCATTATTCAATATGTACAAAAATTGAGGAAGCAACTCAAGCTCTTAATGGAGCTCACACGCTTTGGCCCCAGGTAACACACACCAGATTGGTGATGTAGGCCAAATATTTGGCAAAATGCAGAAAGTATTGGTGCTGGTCCTAGCCAGGTTGAAAAAGTTGCAGGCTACTATCTGATTGCCCTGGATAGTGCTGGCAAGCAGAAGCAGACTAATCACCAGTGGTTAAAGTGGGCTGGAACGGGGCGGAACTGCGTTCCATCACCTCTAATTGAAGGCGGAACCAGTTCCGTCTCCGTCTGGCCACTAGCATCTGGTCCTGGCTTCAGTGCACTTTAAAGCTAGCAGCGGCCGCCAGCCAATCCTGGATCATGAGCAGGCCGGCAGCTTCTCATTGGCAGGTGGTCCGCCAGCCGTGATTGGCGCGCAGATTCAAAGAGCGCCCTCTTCTTCTAATCATCAGCTGGTCCACAGGAATGGCTGGCAGCCGCAGACAACTTAAACTGAACTGCAGCTGTGACCCAGCCGACGCTCCCTGCTCCTCCTCCTTCCTACTCCCAGAGAGACTGTGTCTCATGGAAATGCCAGGAGCAGGAGGTGATATGGGGGGAGGAAGGGGGGGGGATGAGGCCAAGGGGGAGTGATGCATAGGAGATGATATGGGGGATTGAGGCAGAGGAGGTGATATGGGGGAGTGATGCATAGGAGATGATATGGGGGACTGAGGCAGAGGAGGTGATATGGGGGAATGATGCATAGATGATATGGGGGACTGAGGCAGAGGAGGTGATATGGGGGAGTGATGCATAGGAGATGATATGGAGGACTGAGGCAGAGGAGGTGATATGGGGGAATGATGCATATGAGACGATATGGGGGGCTGAGGCAGAGGAGGTGATATGGGGGACTGAGGCAGAGTAGGTGTTATGGAGTGAGCCAGAGGTGATATGGGGGGCTGAGGCAGATGAGGTGATATGGTGGACTGAGGCAGAGTAGGTGTTATGGAGGAGTGAGGCAGAGGAGGTGATATGGGGAACTGAGGTAGATGAGGTGATATTGGGGAGTGATAGAAACAGAGAATTTGACGGCAGATAAGAACCACTTGGCCCATCTAGTCTGCCCCTTTTTTTTTTTACATTATTTTTTTCTCTAACCTTGTTTGATCCTTATTTCTTTGTAAGGCTATCCTTATGTCTATCCCATGCATGTTTAAATTGCTCCACTGTCTTAGCCTCTACCACCTCTGATGGGAGGCTATTCCACTTCTCCACTACCCTTTCTGTGAAGTAATTTTTTTTCTCAAATTTACCCTGAACCTCCCCCCCCTCCAGTCTCAGTGCATGTCCTCATGTCCTATTGCTTCTCTTCATTTGGAGAATGTTTCCCTCCTGGACTTTGTTAAAACCCTTGATATATTTGAAAGTTTCTATCATGTCCCCCCTTTCCCTTCTCTGCTCCAAACTATACATATTGAGATTTTTTAGTCTTTATGGGTATGTTTTGTGATGTAGGCCATGCACCATTTTAGTTGCCCTTCTTTGTACAGTTTCTAATGTATTAATATCCTTTTGAAAATAAGGCCTCCAGAATTGAACACAGTATTCTAGATGAGGCCGTACCAATGACCTATACAGTGGCATTATTACTTCTTTCTTTCTGCTGCTGATTCCTCTCCCAATGCAGCCAAGCATCTGACTTGCCTTCCTCATTGCTTTGTTACATTGCATAGGAGATGATGCATAGGAGATGATATTGGGGACTTAGGCAGAGGAGGTGATATGGGGGAGTGAGGCAGAGGAGGTGATATTGGGGAGTGATGCATAGGAGATTATATTGGGGACTGAGGCAGAGGAGGTGATATGGGGGAGTGAGACACAGGAGGTGAGACGGGGGAATAAGACACAGGAAGTGATATGGGAGAGTGAGGCATAGGAGGTGAGATGGGGGAGTGAGGCACAGGAGGTGAGATGGGGGAATAAGAGGAGCAGGGGAGTGAGGCACAGGAGTGAGAGGTGCATGGGTTAAGATAGAAGCAGATGCTGAAGGGGTAGCAAGGAGGGAGAGGTGTAGGGGTAAGTAAAGGAGAAAAATATGCAGGTGATCAGACACAAAGGAGAGTATATAGGGAGTGAGAGGGTTACTTAGGATGAAGATATGGACACTGACAGTGACAGACAAAGGAAACAGATGGGACACATGGAAGACATAAGTGATGTGAGCAAAGGTTGTTCAACATATCCTGCTACATCGTGAACCACATCTAAATTGTGTGTGTGGGTGTGGGGGAACTGCTGTGGGCATTGTGTGTGTAAGCGGCACTGCTACTCAGGGCCGGATCTAGACCTTGTGGCGCCCAGGGCGAAAAAATAGGGGTGTGGCTTCATGGAGAAGGTCGTGGTCAGTTATGCCCCCTGTAGCTGTGCCTTCAGTAGTTGTGCTCCCAGTAGCTGTGCCCACAATAGTATTGCCCCCAGTACTGTGCCCCCTGTAGAGTTGTGCCCCCTAGTTGTGCCGCTTACAAAAATAAATAAAAAAATAAAAATGAATGCTCACAATCCCCGCTCCCGCTTCACGACCGTTTCTGCCCTCCGTCTCTGGCCGCCGGCGCCGCTCCTCGGATCTATGGGAGAGATGTCATGATGTCACTCCAATAGCACCGCATAGACACTAGAGGTCAATTATGACCTCTAGCGTCTATGTGCCGCTCCCACAATGCAGTGCGGTGCGCGATGACTTAATCGCGCACCACATCTACACAGCACTGGGCGGCATCAGTAGCCGATTTTGCCACGGCGGCCGCGCCCTCCAGAAGGCGGCAGAGCCCTCCAGTAAGGTGCTTGCCCGTAGCAAGATGCGCTACTGCTGCTACTGTGGGCATTGTGTGTGTAAGCGGCACTGCCACTGTGGGCATTGTGTGTGTAAAGGGCACTAATATGCGGGGCAATGTGAATACGATTGTGCTACTGTGAGGCATTATTTTGAATTGGGGATACTATTGTGTAGCCATGCCCCTTCCTAGTAAGGCCACACCCCCTTTTTGTGCCACACGGCTCGTGAGGGAGATGAGTTCCCCCACCTCTCCAGGACCACTTTAAGCCTTGTTAATCACATTAGTACAATCAAAGCAAACGTGGAGATAGGGGCTGCACATGAGCAAACTGCCTTCATCGCTACATTTGGGCGCAAATACAATTGTCAAACAAGATGTCACACAATTCCAAGACCCAGTAAACTGTTTCTAAGGAGAGGGGTTGAAAAGAAAGGTCTTACAGCTCCTAAGACTGGACTGTGCACTTGAATTATACTACGGCCCGATTCAGCATGCTACGCAATTGTGCTGAAATTACTATTAGGCGATTTCAACACGTGTGCATGTGTGCGCATGTGCAAGGTCTTAAACTGCGATTGCAGTCTAAGTCCTGTCGGGGGACAGTAACGGCAGGGCCGTAACTAGGGGGGGGGGGCTAAGGGGGCATGCGCCCCGGGTGTAGGATTTGAGGGGGAGCCAAGGAGTTGCAGAGGAGCAGGTGTTTTTTTTTTTTTTTACTGGCAGTGCTGTGCTGCTCCAGTGAGACAGCAGACAGCTCCCTGGGCAATGTATCTGACCCACCTGTCTGCCCGCAGCTGGCTCCAAAGCTGTGCGGGTGAGCTCCAGTACCTGGGATCTCTCCTATGTCAGCTTCTGTATTAAATTCTCTTCTTTGTCATGCAGTGCTGCGACTAGCGTGCAGTGCCCCGCACAAGCTTTAGAAGCTCACTGTGCTCCCAGGTAGCAGTATCAACCTCCGCTTTGCCTCCCAGATTGGGGGCTTTAGTGTAGCTTATAAGGGGGTGTAGTGCAGTGATGTAGTGTACCATATAGGGTATGTAGTGTAGTAATGTATTGCAGTGTATAGGGGCATGTAGTGCACTGATGTGGTGTAGCATATAAGGGGATGTAGCGTAGTAATGTAGTGTAGCATATATGGTATGTAATGCAGTGCATAGGCGCATTTAGGGGGTAATTCCAAGATGATCGCAGCAGGAATTTTGTTATCAGTTGGGCAAAACCATGTGCACTGCAGGGGAGGCAGATATAACATGTGCAGAGAGCGTTAGATTTGGGTGGGTTAATTTGTTTCTGTGCAGGGTAAATACTGGCTGCTTTATTTTTTACACCGCAAATTAGATTGCAGATTGAACACACCACACCCAAATCTAACTCTCTCTGCACATGTTAAATCTGCCTCCCCTGCAGAGCACATGGTTTTGCCCAACTGCTAACAAAATTCTTGCTGCGATCAGCTTGGAATTACCCCCATAGTGTAGTTATGTAGTGCAGTGGATAAAAGAATGTAGTGCAGTGATGAAGTGTTATGTTATAGTGCAATGTAAGAGGACACAAAGAGGAGCATATAGTTGAACATTCTGGTGGGGCATGTGACGCATAGGACATTTGAGGCATATAGGGGAATATTGTACAGTAGTATCCCTTAAAAAAAAAAAGAAAAAAAAAAGAATCTAATTATTTTGGTCTGGTAGGCTTTTTTTTTTTTTTGGGGGGGGGGGGGGGGATTACTGCCTTGCCCCGGGTGACGAAAATCCTAGTTTCGGCCCTGGTAACGGGGTGTCGAAGCCACGTTTTGCGGGGCAGGCTGCGGCACTGCATAACATCACACGCAGCCGCTGTGACCCAAAAGATGGAGGCCCTCCATTTGCCTTCACGGCAGGAGGTAAAGCCCCCCGTGGGATAGCCCTAGCCACCAAAGGGTTAGGGTAGGGGACGGGGATGGGGGGGAATACCTACTACCTCTGATGTCGGCATATTCAGTGTCAGGTGACCCCTGGCATCTCGATAGCCAGCATATCATATGTATTCCATCCCTCTAATGGTTAGAGGCCGGCCACACCGCTAAGCATGGGCCCCTACCACTGCATTTCCCTGCTGGGCGCTTCATGCCCCAGTCCGACGCTGCTTGCATGACAATTCATAAAACATGACTTTACAAAAAACAGGATTTTAATACCTACCGGTAAATCCTTTTCTCCTAGTCCGTAGAGGATGCTGGGGTCCACTTCAGTACCATGGGGTATAGACGGTTCCGCAGGAGCCATGGGCACTTTAAGACTTTTCAAGGGTGTGAACTGGCTCCTCCCTCTATGCCCCTCCTCCAGACCTCAGTATAGGAACTGTGCCCAGGGAGACGGACATTTCGAGGAAAGGATTTACTTTTAATTTAACGGTGAGATTCATACCAGCTCACACCTCAACCATGCCGCACAACATGGCTTCAACATAACACGCCAACGGGCATGAACAATTTTCAGCAACATGCTGAAAATAACCGTAACACGACACTTGTGTAACTACAAACTAACAACTGAAGGTAAAGTACGCACTGGGTCAGGTGCCCAGCATCCTCTACGGACTAGGAGAAAAGGATTTACCGGTAGGTATTAAAATCCTGTTTTTTCTTATACGTCCTAAAGGATGCTGGGGTCCACTTCAGTACCATGGGGTTATACCAAAGCTCCAGTACGGGCGGGAGAGTGCGGATGACGCTGCAGCACCGAGTGACCAAACTTGAGGTCCTCATCGGCCAAGGTGTCAAACTTGTAAAACTTTGCAAACGTGTTTGCCCCTGACCAAGTAGGTGCTCAGCAAAGTTGTAACGCCGAGACCCCCCGGGCAGCCGCCCAGGATGAGCCCACCTTTCTAGTAGAATGGGCATTTACTGAATTCGGTATCGGCAATCCTGCCGTGGAATGAGCGTGCTGAATCATCCCTCTGATCCAGCGTGCAATGGTCTGCTTAGAAGCAGGACACCCAATCTTGTTTGGAGCATACAGGACAAACAGAGCCTCTGTTTTCCGTATCCGAGCTGTTCATGCGACATAAATTTTCAAAGCTCTAACCACATCAAGAAACTTTGATGCAGTGAAGGTGTCAGTAGCCACTGGCACCACAATAGGTTAGTTTATATGGAAAGACGAAACCACCTTTGGAAGAAATTGTTGGCGAGTTTTCAACTCTGCCCTATCTTCATGGAAGACCAGGTAAGGGCTCTTGTGAGACAAGGCCCCCAATTCAGATACATGCCTTGCGGATGCCAAGGCCAACAGCATCACCACTTTCCAAGTGAGAAACTTCAACTGTATCTCCTGGAGAGGTTCAAACCAATCTGATTGAAGGAACTGCAACACCACATTAAGGTCCCAAGGTGTCACCGGAGGCAAAAATGGAGGTTGGATGTGCAGCACCCCTTTCACGAACGTCTGAACTTCTGGAAGGGAAGCCAATTGTTTTTGAAAGAAAACTGACAAGGCCGAAATCTGGACCTTGATTGAACACAATCTTATGCCCGCATCCACACCTGACTGCAGAAAATGGAGAAAACGACCTAACTGAAACTCTTCCGTAGGAGCCTTCTTGGATTCACACCAAGACACATATTTTCTCCAAATACGGTGGTAATGTTTAGACGTTACTCCTTTCCTGGCCTGAATAAGAGTGGGAATGACTTCCTTGGGAATACCCTCTCGGGTTAGGATCCGGCGCTCAACAGCCATGCCGTCAACCTAGCAGCGGTAAGTCTTGATACACGCGCGACCCCTGCTGCAGCAGGTCCTCGCGAGGAAGAAGAGGCCAAGGATCTTCTATGAGCAACTCCTGAAGATCTGGATACCAAGCCCTCCTTGGCCAGTCTGGTGCAATGAGGATTGCTCAAACCCTTGGTCTTTTTCTTATTTTGAGAACTTTTGGTATTAGTGGAAGTGCAGGGAAGACATATACCGACCGAAACACCCACTGGGTCACTAGTGCATCCACTGCTATTGCTTGAGGGTCTCTCGACCTAGAACAATATCTCTGAAGCTTCTTGTTGAGACGAGATGCCATCATGTCTACTTGAGGAACTCCCCAAAGACTTGTCACCTCTGCAAAGACTTCTTGGTGGAGACCCCACTCTTCTGGATGGAGATCGTGTCTGCTGAGGAAGTCTGCTTCCCAGTTGTCCACTCCAGGAATGAAAATTGCTGACAGAGCTCTTACATGTCTTTCTGCCCAGAGGAGGATCTTTGTCACTTCTGCCATTGCCGCTCTGCTTTTCGTTCCGCCTTGACGGTTTATGTACGCGACTGCTGTTACATTGTCCGACTGGATCTGCACGGGTTGATCTTGAAGAAGGCCGTTGTAAATGGCTCTCAATTCCAGAACGTTTATGTGAAGACAGGTTTCCTGACTTGACCATTTTCCTTGGAAGCTTTTTCCCTGTGTGACTGCTCCCCAGCCTCGGAGACTTGCATCCGTGGTTACTAGGACCCAGTCCTGAATCCCGAACCTGTGTCCCTCTAACAGGTGAGAACTGTGCAGCCACCACAGTAGTGAAATCCTGGTTTTGGAGGACAGGATTATCTTCTGGTGCATGTGTAGGTGGGATCCGGACCACTTGTCCAACAGGTCCCACTGGAATACTCTGGCATGGAATCGGCCAAACTGTATGGCCTCGTAGGCCGCTACCATCTTTACCAACAACCGAATGCATTGATGGATCGACACTTTTGTTGGTTTCAAAATTTGCTTGACCATTCTCTGGATTTCCAGAGCCTTTTCCACTGGAAGAAATACCCTCTGTACTTCTGTATCCAGTATCATCCCCAGAAAGGACAATCTTGTTGTCAGTTCCAACTGTGACTTTGGATAATTCATGATCCAACCGTGTTGTTGGAATACGGACAGGGAGAGTGCAATGCTCTGCACCAACCGTTCCCTGGATCTCGCTTTTAAAAGGAGATCGTCCATGTAAGGAATTATATTGACTCCTTGTTGTCGAAGGAGGACCATCATCTCCGCCATCACCTTGGTAAATACCCTCGGTGCCATGGAGAGTCCGAACGGCAACGTCTGGAACTGGTAATGGCAATCCTGTATTGCGAATCTCAGATACGCTTGATGAGGATAAATGGGAACATGCAAGTAAGCATCTTTTATGTCTACTGATACCATGAAGTCCCCTTCCTCCAGACTATAAATCACTGCTCTCAGAGATTCCATCTTGAACTTGAACCTTTGTAGATAAAGTTTCAGAGATTTCAGGTTTAAAACCGGTCGGTCCGAGCCGTCTGGCTTCGGAACTACGAAGAGGCATGAATAAAACCCTTCTCCCTGTTGCAACTAGAGTACCAGTACAATGACTTGATCCTGACATAATTTTTGAATTGCCGCTGATACGACTTCTCTGTCTGGAAAAGAAGCTGGCAAGGTCGAATTGAAAAAATCGGCATGGGGGGACATCCTGAAACTCCAGCTTGTATCCATAGGACACTATTTGCAAGACCCATTGGTCCAGGCCAGATTGAGTCCAGATCTGACTGAAAAGTTTCAGACGTGCTCCAACCCGAGCAAGGGAGCCCCAGCGTCATGCTGCAGATTTGGCAGAAGCAGGGGTTGATTTCTGCTCCTGCGATCCTGGAGACGCTGCAGACTTTTTTCCTCTTCCCCTCCCTCTACCTGCAAAGAAGGGGGAACCTTTGGCCATTTTGTATTTGTTGGGCCGAAAGGACTGCATCTGAGAGTGATGTGTCTTTTTTGTCGGTGCAGGAGCATAAGGCAAGAATGTCGACTTACCTGCGGTAGCCGCAGAGACTAACGCATCCAGTCCATCTCCAATCAAGGCCTCACCTTTATACGGAAAAGCCTCCATATTTCTTTTGGAATCTGCGTCAGCATTCCACTGGCAAATCCACAACGCCCTCCGAGCTGAGACTGCCACGGCAGTGGCTTTTGAACCCAATAGCCCAATATCTTTCATGGCTTCTAGCATGTATGCAGCAGCGTCTTTTATATGACCTAACTTTAGGAGTATCTCGTCTCTATCTATCTTGTCAATTTCAGATGACAAGTTATCTGACCATTTTTCGATAGCACTACTCACCCATGCGCAAGCAATAGTGGGCCTGAGCAGCGTACCATTGGCCACATAAATAGATTTTAACGTAGTCTCCAACTTGCGGTCTGTCGGCTCCTTTAGTGAAGCCGTGCCAGGTGCAGGGAGAATCACCTTTTTAATTAACCGTGACAGGGCACAGACTAAAACGGAGGGTGACTCCCACCTTTTCCTGTCCTCTGCCGGGAAAGGATAAGCAACCTGAATCCTTTTAGGAATCTGAAATTTATTTTCATGGTTTGCCTAGACTCCCTCAAAGAGAGTATTCAACTCGTGAGGAGGGAAAGTTACATTAATTTTCATCTCTTTATAAAAATAAGCCTTCTCCTGAGGTACAGGAGGGGCTACCGTAACTTCCAAAACCTCCTTTATAGCAACAATCATGTATTGAATGCTTTTTGCTAATTTAGGATCTATTCCTCTTGAATCACTAGTGTCGACACAGGAATCAGAATCCGTGTCGGTATCCGTTTGTACTATTTGTGCAAAAGGTCTCTTATGTGACCCAGAGGAGTCGCCTGTGGATGAAAAGGCAGAACTATGAAATATCACATCTTCCACTGATTTTCTCCAGTTTTCTGCATGAGACCCAGACTTATCTAATCTCTTACTGATATGATTCACACTATCACGTAATTCTTTCACCCATTCAGGCTTGTGGTGTGCCGGCAGCACCACCACATTACACCTCTGTGTCCCTAAAATGGCTCCCTCAGGGGAAGAGCTCCCTGCCTCAGACATGTCACACACGTGCACAACCACACCACAGACACTCCGGGACTTATAGGGGACAGACCCACAGTAAAATCTGTCAGAAGGACACAGATAGGATTTGCCAGTTCACAACCCAGCGCCAGTAATACATTTTCTGTGAAACACAAAATGTCCCCAGACCTGTAGCGCTTTTATAATGATAAATACACATTATAGCACCAAATTTCATTGAGCCCCCCGTTTTGCACCCTGATTCTTGGTTCAGAAGTGGAGGAGGACCAGCGTTCTTCTCTGCAGCCTGGAAGAAGAGAAAATGGTGCTGAGCAGTGTGCTGGCTGACTGAGGAGGAAGCCCCGCCCCGGTAATGGCGTGTTTCCCCTCAGACCTTTCAGTACTAATATTTATACTGGCGGGGGTAGGACTGTGCCTCAGCATCTTATGCCCCTTATATGCCAGTTTTATTAGGTTTCATGCTGCCCAGGGCCCCCCCCCCCCCACGTGCCCTGCACCCTGCAGTGACGGCGTGTGAAGGATAGCATGGCGCGCAGCGTTCCCGCCCGCTGCGCGGTACCTTTTAGCCAACACGATGACTGAAGATCCCTTTCTTCTGTACACTCACCTGTCTTCTGACTTCTGGCTCTGTAAGGGGGGTGACGGCGGGATGTGGGAGTGAGCACATAGCCGCAGCTAGCGTACAGTACCCTTCAGGAGCTAATGGTGTCCTGTCAGCCAGAAGCAGAGCCATGAAACTATTCAGGAAGTTGGTTCCTACTTCTGCCCCCTAAGTCCCACGAAGCAGGGAGCCTGTTGCCAGCAGTCCTCCCTGAAAATAAAAAACCTAACATAAAGTCTTTCAGAGAAACTCAGTAGAGCTCCCCTGGAGTGCATCCACTCTGCCTGGGCACATTTTCTAAACTGAGGTCTGGAGGAGGGGCATAGAGGGAGGAGCCAGTTCACACCCTTGAAAAGTCTTAACGTGCCCATGGCTCCTGCGGAACCGTCTATACCCCATGGTACTGAAGTGGACCCCAGCATCTTCTAGGACATATGAGAAAAGAAGACTGCTGATCTCATGAATGCTCACACTGACAATTATTTTTACTGTATTTTACAATGTGCTAGCCAAAAATATGTTGTGTGACTTATTGTATTTTATACGTGCATTAATATGTAATGACTTTTGGAATATTATAAAAATAATTTGATTTTGAAAATAACAGACTATTCACATTCATGATACACAATGATTCCTTATTAACTGCTTAGTACTGCTTTTCACACTGACCCTCATTCAGATGTGATTGGAGGTGCACCATGATGCACAACGTACCGCATGCGCAAGACCCGTTCTGCATGTACACAAATGGGTACTGTGACACAGGACAGTCGTTCATTGGAGATTCACTGGCCTCTGTGGCGGACAGTTTGCGCGTCTCCATGGGTGCTGCAATCCGCCCAGTGGTGCTAGGGAAGATCTGATACTGCATCCTTTGACACATTCAGATCAGTAATGCAGCAGGAGTTGAATGTCATTTGCCCCCATACATTACCACATTTTCATTCCAACCAGCCAGTTTGTACAGATGGTCTGCTTGGTAATTGTATAGTGTATGCCCAGCTTAAGTAGCAGCAATGATAGCACCTCCAACCACAGCTGAATGAGGGCCCCTATGCCTGATTCTGAGTCGCATGTATGTCTGAATGTAGCCATATTCTGAATGTGACTGGACTGCAAATGCGCATCCTAGTCGGTATGCAAAGCAATTAAATAATTAAATACATTTCTTCATACATAGTTGTGTGGTACTCAGGCCTGATTCTCACCTACAGTATGAATCTGAGGATCTAATCATCCTACCAAAAAAAACTTGGTTTCTTATACAATATATAATCCCGACCGCCAGAATACCAGCAGCGGGGCGAGCGCAAAGGAGACACCCCAAGAGGGAGAATAGTTGTCGGTATCGGGATACGGTCGTTAGGTCGACACAGCTTAGGTCGACAGTCATTTGGTCGACCAATGAAGGTCGACATGCATTTGGTCGACATGGTCAATAGGTCGACATGGTCATTAGGTCGACACGTACTAGATCGACAGGTCAAAAGGTCTACATGAGTTTTTCACATTTTTTTTTCCATTTTTTGGACTTTTTCATACTTGACGATCCACGTGGACTACAATTGAGAACAGCAACCTGTGCCGAGTGCAGCGGTAGCGGAGTGAGGCACCTTGCCTGAAGCATGGCGAGCGAAGGGAGACACGGTGCACTAATTGGGGTCCCCCGTCACTTTAAAAAAAAAACGACACCAAAAAAGTCCAAAAACCCATGTCGACCTTTTGATCTGTCGACCTAGTACACGTCGACCTATTGCCCCTGTCGACCTAATGCATGTCGACCTTCCATGGTCGACCCAATGAATGTCGACCTAAGTTGAGTCGACCCAATGACCCATACCCGTCGGTATCCCAGCGGTCAGGATTCCGGCGGCGGTGTGCTGAGCAACGGGATCCCGACAGCCAGTATATCGAGTGCTTTCCGTATATATATATATATATATATATAATAGGATTTTAATACCTACCGGTAAATCCTTTTTTCCTAGTCCGTAGAGGATGCTGGGGACTCCAAAAGGACCATGGGGTATACACGGGATCCGCAGGAGCTTGGGCACACTAAAAAAACTTTGACTGGGTGTGAACTGGCTCCTCCCTCTATGCCCCTCCCCCAGACCTCAGTTATAGGAACTGTGCCCAGGAGAGATGGACATTTCAAGGAAAGGATTTTTGTTAAACTAAGGGCGAGAAACATACCAGCCCACACCACAAACATACCGTACAACCAGAGTAGCAGAAAACCAGATAACAGTATGAACTAACAACAGCAACAAGCTGAATATAACTAATACACAACCCACGTGTAATCAAACATAACCAGTAATAATACAACTGCAAGTAACAGTCCGCACTGGAATGGGCGCCCAGCATCCTCTACGGACTAGGAGAAAAGGATTTACCGGTAGGTATTAAAATCCTATTTTCTCTTACGTCCTAGAGGATGCTGGTGACTCCAAAAAGACCATGGGGTCTATACCAAAGCTCCAGAATGGGCAGGAGAGTGCGGACGACTCTGCCGCACCGATTGAGCAAACAAGAGGTCCTCATCAGCCAGGGTATCAAACTTGTAGAACTTAGCAAAAGTGTTTGAACCCGACCACGTACCTGCTCGGCAAAGTTGAAGTGCCGATACCCCTCTGGCAGCCGCCCAAGATGAGCCCACTTTTCTGGTAGAATGGGCCTTTATTGACTTCGGCAACGGTAGCCCAGCCGAAGAATGAGCTTGCTGAATCGTATTACAAATCCAGCGTGCAATAGTTTGCTTAGAAGCAGGATTTCCAATCTTGTTGGACGCATACTGGACAAAGGCCCTCATTCCGAGTTGTTCGCTCGCAAGCTGCTTTTAGCAGCTTTGCACACGCTAAGCCGCCGCCTACTGGGAGTGAATCTTAGCTTTCAAAAATGCGAACGAAAGATTAGCAAAATTGCGAATAGACACTTCTTAGCAGTTTCTGAGTAGCTCCACACTTACTCGGCATCTGCGATCAGTTCAGTCAGTTTCGTTCCTGGTTTGACGTCACAAACACACCCAGCGTTCGGCCAGACACTCCTCCATTTCTCCAGCCACTCCCGCGTTTTTCCCAGAAACGGTAGCGTTTTTTCGCACACACCCATAAAACGGCCAGTTTCCGCCCAGAAACACCCACTTCCTGTCAATCACATTACGATCACCAGAACGAAGAAAAAACCTCGTAATGCCGTGAGTAAAATACCGAACTGCATAGCAAATTTACTTGGCGCAGTCGCACTGCGGACATTGCGCATGCGCATTAGCGACTAATCGCTCCGTTGCGAGAAAAATATAACGAGCGAACAACTCGGAATGACCCCCAAACAGAGCCTCTGTTTTCCTGGTAAGAGCCGTTCTGGTGACGTAAATTTTCAAAGCTCTTACAACATCAAGAGACTTTGGGACCGCCACAGCATCCGTAGCCACAGGCACCACAATAGGTTGGTTAATGTGAAACTAAGAAACCACCTTCGGCAGAAATTGTTGACGAGTCCTCAATTCTGATCTATCCGAATGGAAGATCAAATATGGGCTCTTGTGAGACAAGGCCGCCAACTCGGACACTCGCCTGGCAGACGCCAGAGCCAAAAGCATGACCACTTTCCAAGTGAGAAACTTTAACTCAACCTTACGCAAAGGTTCAAACCAGTGAGACATAAGAAACTGCAACACCACTTCAAGATCCCACGGCGCCACAAATGGAGGATGGATATGCAGCATTCCCTTCACAAAAGTCTGAACCTCTGGAAAGACGGCCAATTCTTTTTGATAGAAAATAGATAAAGCCGAAATCTGCACTTTGATGGAACCCAATTTTAGGCCTGCATCGACGCCTGCCTGCAAAAAATGGAGATACCGACCCAAGTGAAACTCTTCTGCAGGAGCTGCTTTGGTTTCACACCACGAAACATACTTTCTCCAAATACGGTGATAATGTTTCGCCGTAACCTCCTTCCTAGCCTTAAGGAGACCTCCCCGGGAATACCTTTCCGAGCTAAGATTTGACGCTCAACTTCCACGCCGTCAAACGCAGCCGCGGTATGTCCGGAAACACGCAGGGCCCCTGCAGTAACAGGTTCTCTCTTAGAGGAAGCGGCCAAGGATCTTCTACAAGCAATTCCTGAAGATCCGGATATCAGGCCCTGCGTGGCCAATCTGGAACGACGAGAATCGCCTGAACCCTTGTTCGTCGTATGATCCTCAGCACCTTTGGAATGAGAGGAAGCGGAGGGAACACATATACCGACTGAAACACCCACTGAGTCACCAGGGTGTCCACTACACTGGCTTGGGGGTCCCATGACCTGGAACAATACCTCGGAAGCTTCTTGTTGAGGCGAGACGCCATCATGTCTATCAGAGGAATTCCCCAACACCTTGTCACTTCTGCAAATACCTCTTGATGAAGAGCCCACTCTCCCGGATGGAGATCGTGTCTGCTGAGGAAGTCTGTTTCCCAGTTGTCCACGCCCGGGAGGAAGACTGCTGACAGAGCGCTCACGTGCGAAGGATTCTCGTGGCCTCCGCCATAGCCGCCCTGCTCCTTGTTCCGCCTTGGCGGTTTACGTATGCCACCGCTGTTATGTTGTCCGACTGGATCAGGACAGGAAGACCCTGAAGAAGGTTCTCCGCTTGCAGCAGGCCGTTGTAAATGGCTCTTAACTCGAGAACATTTATGTGGAGACAAGATTCCTGGTTTGGCCATTTTCCCTGGAAATTTCTTCCTTGCGTGACTGCGCCCCAGACTCGGAGACTTGTATCTGTTGTCAGCAGGAACCAGTCCTGGATTCCGAATCGGCGTCCCTCTAGAAGGTGAGAGCTTTGCAGCCACCTCAGGAGAGAAATCCTGGCCCTGGAAGATAGACTTATTTTCCGGTGCATGTGCAGGTGAGACCCGGACCATTTGTTCAGCAGATCCCACTGAAACACCCGGGCATGAAACCTGCCAAACGGAATGGCTTCGTAAGCCGCAACCATCTTCCCTAGAACCCGAGTGCATTGATGAATCGACACACTTGTCGGCCTCAGAAGCTCCCTGACCATTGTCTGGATTTCCAGAGCTTTGTCTTCCGGAAGAAACACGCTCTGTAGCTCCGTGTCTAGAATCATGCCCAGAAAGGGCAGCCGAGTGGCCGGGATCAACTGAGACTTTGGCAAATTTAGAACCCAACCGTGTTGCCGCAGAACCGACAGGGATAGATCCACATTTCTTAACAACTGTTCCTTGGACCTCGCCTTTATCAGAGATCGTCCAAGTACGGGATAATTGTAACTCCTTGCTTGCGAAGGAGAACCATCATTTCTGCCATGACCTTGGTGAAAACCCTCGGGGCCGTGGAAAGCCCAAACGGCAACGTCTGAAATTGGTAATGACAATCTTGCACCGCAAATCTCAGGATGGCCTGATGTGGAGGATATATCGGGACGTGTAAGTAGGCATCCTTTATGTCGACCCACTTACAAACCCCCCCCCCCCCCCTCCCCTTCTAGGCTGGAGATCACAGCTCGAAGAGATTCCATCTTGAACTTGAAAGTTTTCAAGTATGGATTGAGGGATTTTAGGTTCAGAATCGGTCTGACCGAACCGTCCGGCTTCGGAACGACAAAGAGGCTCGAATAGAACCCTTCCCCCCGTTGGGACAGGGGAACGGGAACAATGACCCTCTGTTGACACAACTTTTGTATCGCAGCATTTACCACTTCTCTTTCCGGAAGAGACACTGGCAAGGCTGAAATGAAAAAGCGGTGAGGGGGCATCTCCTGAAACTCCAGCTTGTACCCCTGAGACACTATGTCTAAGACCCAAGGATCTAGGGCTGATTGAACCCAGACCTGACTGAAGATCCGGAGACGGCCCCCCACCGGCCCGGACTCCCGCAGGGGAGCCCCAGCGTCATGCGGTGGACTTGGTAGAGGCGGGGGAGGACTTTTGGTCCTGGGTGCCTGATCCTGCAGGCGACTTCTTTCCTCTTCCTCTACCCTTTGAAGCGAGGAAGGACGAGCCTTTACCTCATCTGTATTTATTAGGTTGAAAGGACTACATCTGTTGATAGGGTGCCTTTTTCTGTTGTGTGGGAACATAAGGAAGAAAAGATGACTTACCCGCAGTAGCGGTAGACACCAGGTCAGCCAGGCCGTCACCAAACAAGACACTACCTTTGAAGGGGAGAGCTTCCATATTTTTCTTGAGAGTCGGCATCAGCATTCCATTGATGGATCCACAGCGCCCTCCTGGCCGAGACCGCCATGGCATTGGCTCTTGATCCCAAGAGGCCAACATCCCTCGCCGCATCCTTTATGTAATCTGCAGCGTACTTGATATAACCAAGAGTCAAAAGAATATTATCTTTATCAAGGGTATCCATATCAGAAGCTAAATTATCAGCCCATTTAGCAATAGCACTACTCACCCATACCGACGCCACAGCAGGTCTGAGCAATGCACCCGTATTAACGAAAATGGCCTTCAAAGACATTTCCAGCTTGCGATCCGCCGGATCCTTGAGAGCAGCCGTGTCAGGGGACGCAAGTGCCACCTTCTTGGACAAACGGGATAGAGCCTTGTCGACATTCGGAGACGACTCCCATCTTTCCCTGTCATCAGAGGGGAAAGGATACGCCATAAAAATTCTCTTGGGAATCTGCCACCTCTTGTCCGGCGACTCCCAAGCTTTTTCACAAAGAGCATTCATTTCATGAGAGGGGGGAAACTTCACCTCAGGTTTTTTCCCTTTAAATAGGCAAATCCTTGTTTCCTGGACCGCAGGTTCGTCAGAAATATGTAAAACATCCGTAATAGCCACAATCATGTACTGAATACTCTTAACTACCCTTGGGTGTAAAGTAGCCTCATTAAAATCGACATCGGAATCTGAGTCCGTGTCGGCATCTGTATCTACCATCTGGGTAAATTAACGTTTTTGTGACCCTGAGGGGGTCTGCACCTGAGCCAAAGCATCCTCCATGGATTTTCTCCATGTCTGTGTCTGAGAATCAGATTTAGCCAACCTTAGACAACAAAGCAACATTAGCATTAAGTGTACTCAACATAGCAACCCAATCAGTAGTCGACTGTGTCGACAGAGCCATTTCCAGCTCCTTTTCTGCTCCCCCAGTAACTTCCTCCGGGGAGGAACACTCAGCCTCAGACATGCCGACACAAAGTACCGAAACCCAACACACACACACTGGCCAATAAAGGGACAGCCTACACGGAAGCCCAGAGAGAGAAACACTATGCCCTCTATGCCCCTCCTCCAGACCTCAGTTTAGAAAATGTGCCCAGGCAGACTGATCGCACTCTGGTGGAGCTCTACTGAGTTTCACTAAAAAGACTTTATGTTAGGTTTTTTATTTTCAGGGAGACTGCTGGCAACAGTCTCCCTGCTTCGTGGGACTTAGGGGGAAGAAGTAGGAACCAACTTCCTGAATAGTTTCATGGCTCTGCTTCTTGCTGAGAGGACACCATTATCTCCTGAAGGGTACTGAACACTAGCTGCGGCTATGCGCTCACTCCCACAGCACGCCGTCACCCCCCTAACAGAGCCAGAAGTCAGAAGACTGGTGAGTAGTGTTACCGGAGATCTGCAAGAGGGACCTCCGGTCATCGTGACGGCTCAAGGTACTGCGCGGCGAGCGGGAACGCTGTGCGGCCATGCTTCCTATAACACAGCGCACAGCATGAAACCTACTTAAGACTGGCAGAAAGTAGCATATGATGCCGTGGGCACAGTCCTATACCCCCGCCAGTATAAATAATAGTGATGAAATCTGAGGGGAAACGCGCCATTACAGGGGGCGGGGCTTCCTCTTCAGTCAGCCAGCACACTGCTCAGCGCCATTTTCTCCAAGCAGACTGCAGGGAAGAAACGCTGGTCCTCCTCCACTTCTGAAACAAGTATCAGGGTGCAAATTAGGGGGGGGGGGGTAGAGTGTTTTTTTGGGGGCTCAATTATACTATTTGGCAAGTGTAAAAGCGCTAAGGGTCTCTGTGGATGTTTTACATGTCACAGGATTTTTAACATTGGCGCTGAGTTGTGAACTGGCAAGTCCCTTCTGTGTCCTTCTGACAGATTTTACTGTGGGTCTGTCCCCTATAAGCCCCGGAGTGTCTATGGTGTGTTTGTGCACGTGTGTGACATGTCTGAGGCAGGGAGCTCTTCCCCTGAGGGAGCCATTTAAGGGACACAGAGTTGTAATGTGGTGGCGCTGCCATCGCACCACGAGCCTGAATGGGTGAAAGAATTACGTGGTAGTGTGAATCATATCAGTAAGAGATTGGATAAGTCTGAGTCTCATGCAGAAACCTGGAGAAAATTCGTGGAAGATGTGATTTTTAATAGTTCTGCCTTTTCATCCACAGAGGAACTCTCTGGGTCACATAAAAGGTCATTTACACAAGTTGTACAAACTGATACCGACGTGGACTCTGATTCCTATGTCGACACTAGTGATTCCAGGGGAATAGATTCAAAATTAGCGAAAAACATTCAGTACATGATTGTTGCTATAAACGAAGTCTTAAAAGTTACGGAGCCTCCTCCTTTACCACAGGAGAAGGCTTACTTTTATAAAGAAAAGAAAATTAATGTAACTTTTCCTTCATCTCATGAGCTGAACAGTCTCTTTGAGGGAGTCTGGGCAAACCCTGAAAATAAATTTCAGATTCCCAAAAGAATTCAGGTAGCTTACCCTTTCCCTGCAGAGGACAGGAAGAGGTGGGAGTCACCCCCCGTTTTAGACAGTGCCCTGTCAAGGTTAACAAAAAAGGTAATTCTCCCTGCGCCTGGGACGGCTTCACTAAAGGAGCCAGCAGACCGCAAGTTAGAGACTACGTTTCAAATCTATTTATGTGGCCAATGGGACACTACTCAGGCCTACCATTGCCTGTGCGTGGGTGAGAAGTGCTATTGAAAAGTGGTCAGAAAACTTGTCATCAGACATTGACACAATAGATAGAGACAAGATACTCCTAACGTTAGGTCATATCAAAGACGCTGCTGCATACATGCTGGAAGCCACGAAAAATATTGGTCTCTTGGGATCAAGAGCCACTACCATGGCAGTCTCAGCACGGAGGGCGTTGTGCTCCGCCAATGGAATGCTGACGCAGATTCCAAAAGGAATATGGAGGCTCTCCCGTACAAAGGGCGAGGCCTTGTTTGGAGATGGGCTGGATGCCTTAGCGTCTGCGGCTACCGCAGGTAAGTCCACATTCTTGCCCAATGCTCCTGCGCTGGCAAAAAAGACACATCACTCTCAGATGCAGTCCTTTCGGCCCAATAAATACAAAAAGGGTAAAGGTTCCCCTTTCTTTGCGGGTAAAGGAAGGGGGAAAGGAAAAAAGTCCACAGCGTCTCCAGGATCACAGGAACAGAAATCAACCTCTGCTTCTGCCAAATCTTCAGCATGACGCTGGGGCCCCCGTGCGGGAGTCCGCTCAGGTGGGGGCATGTCTGAAACTCTTCAGTCAGTTCTGGGTTCAATCTGGCTTTGACCCGTGGATCTTACAAATAGTGTCCCACGGGTACAAACTGAAGTTTCAAGACATTCCCCCATCCCGACTTTTCAAATTGGCCTTACCAGTTTCTGTCACAGACAGGGAAGTGGTTGTAGCAGCAATACAAAAATTGTGTCAGGATCAAGTCATTGTCCTGGTTCCCCTGTCACAACAAGGAGAAGATTTTTATTCAAGCCTCTTCATAGTTCCGTAGCCGGACGGATCAGTCAGACCGATTCTAAATTTGAAAACACTGAATCTCTACCGGCAAAGGTTCAGGTTCAAGATGGAATCTCTGAGGGCAGTGATTTCCAGTCTGGAGGAAGGGGATTTCATGGTGTCAGTGGACATAAAAGATGCCTACTTACATGTTCCCATTTATCCTCCACATCAAGCTTATCTGAGATTCGCTGTACAGGATTGCCATTACCAATTTCAGACGCTGCCGTTCGGACTCTCCACGGCACCAAGGGTGTTCACCAAGGTGATGGCGGAGATGATGGTCCTCCTTCAACAGCAAGGAGACAACATAATTCCTTACCTGGACGATCTCCTGATAAAAGTGAGGTCCAGGGAAAGGTTGGTGCAGAACATTGCACTCTCCCTGACAGTACTTCAACAACACGGTTGGATCATCAATTTTCCAAAGTCACAGTTGGAACCGACGACAAGATTGTCCTTTCTGGGGAGGATACTGGACACGGAAGTACAAAGGATATTTCTTCCAGTAGAAAAGGCTCTGGAAATCCAGAGAATGGTCAAACAAATTCTGAAACCAACAAGAGTGTCGATTCATCAATGCATTCGGTTGTTGGGGAAGATTTTTCTAGTGGGACCTGTTGGACAAATGGTCTGGATCCCATCTACACATGCATTAGAGGATAATCCTGTCATCCAAACCCAGAATTTCACTCCTGTGGCGGCTACACAGTTCTCACCTTCTAGAGGGACGCAGGTTCGGGATTCAAGATTGGGTCCTAGTAACCACGGACGCGAGTCTCCGAGGCTGGAGAGCAGTCACTCAAGGGAAAAGCTTCCAAGGAAGATGGTCAAGTCAAGAAACTTGTCTTCACATAAACGTTCTGGAGTTGGGAGCCATTTACAACGGCCTTCTATAAGCGGTGCATCTTCTTCAAGATCAACCCGTACAGATCCAGTCAATGTAACAGCAGTCGCGTACATAAACCGTCAGGGTGGAATGAAAAGCAGAGTGGCGATGGCAGAGGTGACAAGAATCCTCCTCTGGGCAGAAAGACATAAGAGCTCTGTCGGCAATTTTCATTCTGGGAGTGGACAACTGGGAAGCAGCCTTCCTCAGCAGAAACAATCTCCATCCAGGAGAATGGGGCCTCCACCCAGAAGTCTTCGCAGAGGTGACAGGTCTTTGGGGAGTTCCTCAAGTAGACATGATGGCATCTCGTCTCAAAAAGAAGCTTCAGAGATATTGTTCCAGGTCGAGAGACCCTCAAGCAATAGCAGTGGATGCACTAGTGACCCAGTGGGTTTTTCGGTCGGTATATGTCTTCCCTCCACTTCCACTCATTCCGAAAGTTCTCAATATCATAAGAAGAACAGGAGTTCGCTTGGTATCCAGATCTTCAGGAGTTGCTCATAGAAGATCCTCAACCTCTTCGCGAGGACCTGCCGCTGCAGGGGTCGTGCGTGTATCAAGACTTGCCGCGGCTACGTTTGACGGCATGGCTGTTAAGCGCCGGATCATAGCCCGAAAGGGTATTCCCAAAGAAGTCATTTCCACTCTTATTCAGGCCAGGAAACGAGTAACGTCTAAACATTACCACCGTATTTGGAGAAAATATGTGTCTTGGTGTGAAACCAAGAAGGCTCCAACGGAAGAGTTTCAGTTAGGACGTTTTCTCCATTTTCTCCAGGCGGGTGTGGATGCGGGCCTACAATTGGGTTCAATCAAGGTCCAGATTTCGGCCTTGTCCATATTTTTTCAGAAACAGTTGGCCTCCCTTCCAGAAGTTCAGACGTTCGTGAAAGGGGTTCTGCACATCCAACCTCCATTTTTGCCTCCGGTGGTACCATGGGACCTTAACGTGGTGTTGCAGTTCCTTCAATCGGATTGGTTTGAACCTCTCCAGGAGATAGAGTTGAAGTTTCTCACTTAGAAAGTGGTCAAGCTGTTGGCCTTGGCATCCGCAAGAAGGGTGTCTGAGTTAGGGGCCTTGTCTCACAAGAGCCATTACTTGATATTCCATGAAGATAGAGCTGAGTTAAGAACTCGTCAGCAGTTTCTTCCAAAGGTGGTTTCTTCTTTCCATATAAACCAGCCTATTGTGGTGCCAATGGCTACTGACACTTTCGATGCTTCAAGGTCTCTGGATGTGGTCAGAGCTTTGAGAATTTGTCGCAAGAACAGCTAGGATACGGAAAACAGAGGCTCTATTTGTCCTGTATGCTCCCAACAAGATTGGGTGTCCTGCTTCTAAGCAGACCATTGTGCTCTGGATCAGAGGTACGATTCAGCACGCTCATTCCATGGCAGGATTGCTGATACCGAATTTGGTAAATGCCCATTCTACTAGAAAGGTGGGCTCATCCTGGGCGGCTGCCCGGGGGGTCTCGGCGTTACAACTTTGCCGAACAGCTACTTGGTCAGGGGCAAACACGTTTGCAAAGTTTTACAAGTTTGACACCTTGGCCGATGAGGACCTCAAGTTTGGTTAATCGGTGCTGCAGGGTCATCCGCACTCTCCCGCCCGTATTGGAGCTTTGGTATAACCTCATTGTACTGAAGTGGACCCCAGCATCCTCTAGGATGTATGAGAAAACAGGATTTTAATACCTACCGGTAAATCCTTTTCTCCTAGTCCGTAGAGGATGCTGGGCACCCAACCCAGTGCGTACTTTACCTGCAGTTGTTAATTTGTTAAATTTTTTCAGCACGTTTGCTGTAATGTTTCATGCTAGTTAGCATGTGTTGTGTTGAATGCCATGTTGTGCGGCATGGTTGAGGTGTGAGCTGGTATGAATCTCACCATTAACTTAAAAGTAAATCCTTTCCTCGAAATGTCCGTCTCCCTGGGCACAGTTCCTATACTGAGGTCTGGAGGAGGGGGATAGAGGGAGGAGCCAGTTCACACTCTGAAAACGTCTTAAAGTGCCCATGGCTCCTGCGGAACCGTCTATACCCCATGGTACTGAAGTGGACCCCAGCATCCTCTACGGACTAGGAGAAAAGGATTTACCGGTAGGTATTAAAAAATCCATACCGCCACATCGAGCACTGAGCAGGGCGGAGCAAAGCAGTGAGCTCCCGGTCCCCTGCGTGGTCCGTCCTCCTCCCGCCACCGCACCGGAAGCCGTTGTCCCAGGCTTCTCAACTGCAGCTCCCTCCACCCCCGGCGCACTTAACAGCTCTCCTTGCGCCTTGTGTGGCTGGGGTCATGGGAGCGGAATTCCCGGTCCCCAGCGCTTGGCACTGAGCACTGCAGCCAGGGACAGCTCTCCTGGCTGCAGCGGCTTCTCACCCCCTCCCCCAGTTCCCCCGGCGCAGTGCACCGCACCGGAGGCTAACACTTACCAGTGCCGCCTTGTGCAGTCAGCACAGAGCGCTGCGGCCCTGGGCCCTCATTCGAGTTGATTGCTAGCTGCCGTTGTTCGCTGCATAGCGATCAGTTAAAAAAACTGCAAAAATGCGTATGCACCACAAAGCGTACGTGCGGCGTACGGGTACAATGAGCATTGTGGTTTTGCACAGGTTCTAGCGACGCTTTCAGTCGCACAGCCGATCGCAAGGAGATTGACAGAAAGAGAGCGTTTATGGGTGTCAACTGACCGTTTTCTGGGAGTGTTTGGAAAAACGCAGGCGTGGCCGGGCATTTGCTGGGCGGGTATCTGACGTCATTACCGTGTCATTCGTCGCAGCAATCATCGCACAGAGCTGGTCTTGTTCTGCACAAAATGTGTTTGCAGCCGCTCTGCTGCACAGGCGTTCACACTCCTGCAAAGCGAAAATACGCTCCCCCGTGGGCGGCGACTATGCGTCTGCATGGCTGCTAAAAGTAGCTAGCGAGCGATCAACTCGGAATTAGGGCCATGGTCTCCTGGCTGCAGCGGCTCTTTACATCCCCTGCTGCGCCATGGGTTAACCCATCACTGCCACGGCCAGAGAGGATCCGGCCGTAGCAGAGCAAACATTTAAAAAAAGTTTTTACATTTTGCGCATGGCGCCAGTATTACATTTTGAAATTGGCGCTTAGCACCTTTTGTACTTTTAAAAAGGGTGCCCTCACAATGAGTATGAAACTGCTGGCAATGAGCATGGAACACAGGGCATGAAACCATTGGCAACAAGCATGAGACTCATGGCAACGAGCATGGAACACAGGGCATGAAATCAATGGCAACGAGCATGAGACCTCTGGCAACGAGCATGAAACCACTGGCAATGAGCATGAAACACTGGGCATGAAACCATTGGCAACGAGCACGAGACCCCTGGCAACAAGCATGAAACTGCAGGCGAGCATGGAACCCAGGGCATGAAACCATTGGCAACGAACATGATACCCCTGGCAACGAGCAGGTAATTTAAAAATAATTAGAGGCCTTACTGTGGGCATAATTTGTAAGGGACATTTTTGTGTGTGGAGCATAACTGCATGTGGCATAATGTGTAATGGGCATTACAGTGCATGGTGTAATGTGTGGCATAATGTGGAATGGGCATTACAGTGTGTCGAATAATGCAGAAAGGGCATTATGGTGTATGGTATAATGTGCAAGGGGCATTATAATAAGGAGCAAAAATGACAAATAATGTAAAGGGCATGAATGAGTTTTTTTTCCCTGTCTTTGTTTTTCCTGTGTTGAAAGGGGGCTGTACCTCACGTAATGGGGTAAATTTACTAAGAATCGTATTTTCCCGTTTGAGGTCAAAGTTCAATCACGAATGACATCGAAAGTGTAAAGTTGGAACTTTTTGAATTGATTACGACTAATTTACTAAGCTGCCGTATTCTGCATTTTCGGTTTTTCCGATGTCGATGTCATTCGTTTTTTTAGGCAGTGTTTTACGTGAGTGACTTGTAAAACACTGCCGACTTTAATACAATGAATCTCGGCCGGATCTGAGAGATCCGTGCAGGGCTTCATTGTGCACCTTGTAAAAAAATAAAATAAACATGTTTAAACTTAAAAAAAAAAATGCGTGGGGTCCCCCCTCCTAAGCCAAACCAGCCTCGGGCTCTTTGAGCCGGCCCTGGTTGCAAAAATATGGGAAAAAAATTGACAGGGGTTCCCCCATATTTAAGCAACCAGCACCGGGCTCTGCGCCTGGTCCTGGTTCCAAAAATACGGGGGACAAAAAGCGTAGGGGTCCCCCATATTTTTTAAACCAGCACCGGGCTCCACTAGCTGGACAGATAATGCCACAGCCGGGGGTCACTTTTATACAGTGCCTTGCGGCCGTGGCATCAAATATCCAACTAGTCACCCCTGGCCGAGGTACCCTGGGGGAGTGGGGACCCCTTCAATCAAGGGGTCCCCCCCCCAGCCACCCAAGGGCCAGGGGTGAAGCCCGAGGCTGTCCCCCCCATCCAATGGGCTGCGGATGGGGGGCTGATAGCCTTTGTTGAAAGTAATGAATATTGTTTTTAGTAGCAGTACTACAAGTCCCATCAAGCCTCCCCCGCAAGCTGGTACTTGGAGAACTACAAGTACCAGCATGCGGCGGAAAACCGGGCCCGCTGGTATCTGTAGTACTACTACTAAAAAAATACCCCAATAAAGACATTACACACACACCTTGAAAGTATAACTTTAATGCATACATACACACCACCATATACACATACTTACCTTATGTTCACACGAGGGTCGGTCCCCTTCTCCAGTAGAATCCATGGTGTACCTGTTGAAAAAAATAAGATTTTACTTACCGATAAATCTATTTCTCGGAGTCCGTAGTGGATGCTGGGGTTCCTGAAAGGACCATGGGGAATAGCGGCTCCGCAGGAGACAGGGCACAAAAAGTAAAGCTTTTTCCGATCAGGTGGTGTGCACTGGCTCCTCCCCCTATGACCCTCCTCCAGACTCCAGTTAGGTACTGTGCCCGGACGAGCGTACACAATAAGGGAGGATTTTGAATCCCGGGTAAGACTCATACCAGCCACACCAATCACACCGTACAACTTGTGATCTAAACCCAGTTAACAGTATGATAACAGCGGAGCCTCTGAAAGATGGCTTCCTTCAACAATAACCCGAATTAGTTAACAATAACTATGTACAATTTATGCAGATAATCCGCACTTGGGATGGGCGCCCAGCATCCACTACGGACTCCGAGAAATAGATTTATCGGTAAGTAAAATCTTATTTTCTCTATCGTCCTAGTGGATGCTGGGGTTCCTGAAAGGACCATGGGGATTATACCAAAGCTCCCAAACGGGCGGGAGAGTGCGGATGACTCTGCAGCACCGAATGAGAGAACTCCAGGTCCTCCTTAGCCAGAGTATCAAATTTGTAAAATTTTACAAACGTGTTCTCCCCTGACCACGTAGCTGCTCGGCAAAGTTGTAATGCCGAGACCCCTCGGGCAGCCGCCCAAGGTGAGCCCACCTTCCTTGTGGAGTGGGCCTTTACAGATTTAGGCTGTGGCAGGCCTGCCACAGAATGTGCAAGTTGGATTGTGCTACAGATCCAACGAGCAATCGTCTGCTTAGACGCAGGAGCACCCATCTTGTTGGGTGCATACAATATAAACAACGAGTCAGATTTTCTGACTCCAGCTGTTCTTGCAATATATATTTTTAATGCTCTGACAACGTCCAGTAACTTGGAGTCCTCCAAGTCACTTGTAGCCGCAGGCACTACAATAGGCTGGTTCAGATGAAATGCTGACACCACCTTAGGGAGAAAATGCGGACGAGTCCGCAGTTCTGCCCTGTCCGAATGGAAAATCAGATATGGGCTTTTGTAAGATAAAGCTGCCAATTCTGACACTCTCCTGGCAGAAGCCAGGGCTAGGAGCATGGTCACTTTCCAAGTGAGATACTTCAAAGCCACCTTATTTAGTGGTTCAAACCAATGAGATTTTAGAAAATCCAAAACTACATTGAGATCCCACGGTGCCACTGGAGGCACCACAGGGGGCTGTATATGCAGCACACCCTTAACAAAGGTCTGGACTTCAGGGACTGAAGCCAATTCTTTTTGAAAGAAAATCGACAGGGCCGAAATTTGAACCTTAATAGATCCCAATTTGAGACCCATAGACAATCCTGATTGCAGGAAATGTAGGAATCGACCCAGTTGAAATTCCTCCGTCGGAGCACTCCGATCTTCGCACCACGCAACATATTTTCGCCAAATTCGGTGATAATGTTGCACGGTTACTTCTTTCCTTGCTTTAATCAAAGTAGGAATGACTTCTTCCGGCATGCCTTTTTCCATTAGGATCCGGCGTTCAACCGCCATGCCGTCAAACGCAGCCGCGGTAAGTCTTGAAACAGACAGGGACCCTGCTGAAGCAAGTCCCTCCTTAGAGGTAGAGGCCACGGATCTTCCGTGATCATCTCTTGAAGTTCCGGGTACCAAGTCCTTCTTGGCCAATCCGGAACCACTAGTATCGTTCTTACGCCTCTTTGCCGTATAATTCTCAATACTTTTGGTATGAGAGGCAGAGGAGGAAACACATACACCGACTGGTACACCCAAGGCGTTACCAGCGCGTCCACAGCTATTGCCTGCGGATCTCTTGACCTGGCGCAATACCTGTCCAGTTTTTTGTTGAGGCGAGACGCCATCATGTCCACCATTGGTCTTTCCCAACGGGTTACCAGCATGTGGAAGACTTCTGGATGAAGTCCCCACTCTCCCGGGTGAAGATCGTGTCTGCTGAGGAAGTCTGCTTCCCAGTTGTCCACTCCCGGGATGAACACTGCTGACAGTGCTATCACATGATTCTCTGCCCAGCGAAGAATCCTTGCAGCTTCTGCCATTGCACTCCTGCTTCTTGTGCCGCCCTGTCTGTTTACATGGGCGACTGCCGTGATGTTGTCCGACTGGATCAACACCGGTTTTCCCTGAAGCAGAGGTTCTGCCTGGCTTAGAGCATTGTATATCGCTCTTAGTTCCAGAATGTTTATGTGAAGAGACGTTTCCAGGCTTGTCCATACTCCCTGGAAGTTTCTTCCTTGTGTGACTGCTCCCCAGCCTCTCAGGCTGGCGTCCGTGGTCACCAGGATCCAATCCTGTATGCCGAATCTGCGGCCCTCCAATAGATGAGGACTCTGCAACCACCACAGAAGAGACACCCTTGTCCTTGGAGACAGGGTTATCCGTAGGTGCATCTGAAGATGCGACCCTGACCATTTGTCCAACAGATCCCTTTGGAAAATTCTTGCGTGGAATCTGCCGAATGGAATTGCTTCGTAAGAAGCCACCATTTTTCCCAGGACTCTTGTGCATTGATGTACAGACACCTTTCCTGGTTTTAGGAGGTTCCTGACAAGCTCGGATAACTCCTTGGCTTTTTCCTCCGGGAGAAAAACCTTTTTCTGAACCGTGTCCAGAATCATCCCTAGGAACAGCAGACGAGTTGTCGGTATTAACTGGGATTTTGGAATATTCAGAATCCACCCGTGTTGTTTTAGCACTTCTTGAGACAGTGCTAATCCCATCTCTAGCTGTTCTCTGGACCTCGCCCTTATTAGGAGATCGTCCAAGTATGGGATAATTAATACGCCTTTTCTTCGAAGAAGAATCATCATCTCGGCCATTACCTTTGTAAAGATCCGAGGTGCCGTGGACAATCCGAACGGCAGCGTCTGAAACTGATAGTGACAGTTTTGTACAACGAACCTGAGGTACCCCTGGTGTGAGGGGTAAATTGGAACGTGGAGATACGCATCCTTGATGTCCAAGGATACCATAAAGTCCCCCTCTTCCAGGTTCGCTATCACTGCTCTGAGTGACTCCATTTTGAACTTGAACTTCTTTATGTACAGGTTCAAGGACTTCAGATTTAGAATAGGCCTTACCGAGCCATCCGGCTTCGGTACCACAAAAAGAGTGGAATAATACCCCTTCCCTTGTTGTAGAAGAGGTACCTTGACTATCACCTGCTGAGAGTACAGCTTGTGAATGGCTTCCAAAACCGTCTCCCTTTCGGAGGGGGACGTTGGTAACGCAGACTTCAGGAAACGGCGAGGTGGATCTGTCTCTAATTCCAACCTGTACCCTTGAGATATTATCTGCAGGATCCAGGGATCTACCTGCGAGTGAGCCCACTGCGCGCTGTAATTTTTGAGACGACCGCCCACCGTCCCCGAGTCCGCTTGAGAAGCCCCAGCGTCATGCTGAGGCTTTTGTAGAAGCCGGGGAGGGCTTCTGTTCCTGGGAAGGAGCTGCGTGTTGCTGTCTCTTCCCTCTACCTTTGCCTCGTGGCAGATATGAATAGCCCTTTGCTCTCTTATTTTTAAAGGAACGAAAGGGCTGCGGTTGAAAAGTCGGTGCCTTTTTCTGTTGGGGAGTGACTTGAGGTAGAAAGGTGGATTTCCCGGCTGTAGCCGTGGCCACCAAATCTGATAGACCGACTCCAAATAACTCCTCCCCTTTATACGGCAAAACTTCCATATGCCGTTTTGAATCCGCATCGCCTGTCCACTGTCGCGTCCATAAAGCTCTTCTGGCCGAAATGGACATAGCACTTACCCGTGATGCCAGTGTGCAGATATCCCTCTGTGCATCACGCATATAAAGAAATGCATCCTTTATTTGTTCTAACGACAGTAAAATATTGTCCCTGTCCAGGGTATCAATATTTTCAATCAGGGACTCTGACCAAACTACCCCAGCACTGCCCATCCAGGCAGTCGCTACAGCTGGTCGTAGTATAACACCTGCATGTGTGTATATACTTTTCTGGATATTTTCCATCCTCCTATCTGATGGATCTTTAAGTGCGGCCGTCTCAGGAGAGGGTAACGCCACTTGTTTAGATAAGCGTGTTAGCGCCTTGTCCACCCTAGGAGGTGTTTCCCAGCGCTCCCTAACCTCTGGCGGGAAAGGGTATAATGCCAATAATTTCTTTGAAATTATCAGCTTTTTATCAGGGGCAACCCACGCTTCAATACACACGTCATTTAATTCTTCTGATTCAGGAAAACCTATAGGTAGTTTTTTCATACCCCACATAATACCCTGTTTAGTGGTACCTGTAGTATCAGCTAAATGTAACGCCTCCTTCATTGCCAAAATCATATAACGTGTGGCCCTACTGGAAAATACGGTTGATTCGTCACCGTCACCACTGGAGTCATCGCCTGTGTCTGGGTCTGTGTCGACCGACTGAGGCAAAGGGCGTTTCACAGCCCCTGACGGTGTTTGAGTCGCCTGGACAGGCACTAATTGATTGTCCGGCCGCCTCATGTCGTCAAATGACTGCTTTAGCGTGTTGACACTATCCCGTAGTTCCATAAATAAAGGCATCCATTCTGGTGTCGACTCCCTAGGGGGTGACATCCTCATATTTGGCAATTGCTCCGCCTCCACACCAATATCGTCCTCATACATGTCGACACACACGTACCGACACACAGCAGACACACAGGGAATGCTCCTAACGAAGACAGGACCCACTAGCCCTTTGGAGAGACAGAGGGAGAGTTTGCCAGCACACACCAAAAGCGCTATATATATATCAGGGATAGCCTTATAATAAGTGCTCCCTTATAGCTGCTTTGTTATATCAAATATCGCCATAAATGTGCCCCCCCCTCTCTGTTTTACCCTGTTTCTGTAGTGCAGTGCAGGGGAGAGACTTGGGAGCCGTCCTGACCAGCGGAGCTGTGAGAGGAAATGGCGCCGTGTGCTGAGGAGATAGGCCCCGCCCCTTCTCTGGCGGGCTCGTCTCCCGCTATTTAGAAACATTAGGCAGGGGTTAAATATCTCCATATAGCCTCTAGGGCTATATGTGAGGTATTTTTAGCCATTATAGGTAATCATTTTGCCTCCCAGGGCGCCCCCCTCCCAGCGCCCTGCACCCTCAGTGACTGCCGTGTGAAGTGTGCTGAGAGGAAAATGGCGCACAGCTGCAGTGCTGTGCGCTACCTTTTGAAGACTGCAGGAGTCTTCAGCCGCCGATTCTGGACCTCTTCTGATTTCAGCATCTGCAAGGGGGCCGGCGGCGTGGCTCCGGTGACCATCCAGGCTGTACCTGTGATCGTCCCTCTGGAGCTTGATGTCCAGTAGCCAAGAAGCCAATCCATCCTGCACGCAGGTGAGTTGACTCCTTCTCCCCTCAGTCCCTCGCTGCAGTGATCCTGTTGCCAGCAGGCATCACTGTAAAATAAAAAACCTAGCTAAACTTTTTCTAAGCAGCTCTTTAGGAGTGCCACCTAGATTGCACCCTTCTCGGCCGGGCACAAAAATCTAACTGGAGTCTGGAGGAGGGTCATAGGGGGAGGAGCCAGTGCACACCACCTGATCGGAAAAAGCTTTACTTTTTGTGCCCTGTCTCCTGCGGAGCCGCTATTCCCCATGGTCCTTTCAGGAACCCCAGCATCCACTAGGACGATAGAGAAATCCTACTCACCAAATCCAGTGTACAGGGCTCCTCGGATAATCCATTTGTAATCCACGTACTTGTAAAAATAAAAAAACGGGACACCCGACCACGAACTGAAAGGGGACCCATTTTTTCACATGGGACCCCTTTCCCCGAATGCCAGAAACCCCCTCTGACTGATGTCTAAGTGGGTTTCTTCAGCCAATCAGGGAGCGCCACGTTGTGGCACCCTCCTGATCGGCTGTGTGCTCCTGTACTGTCTGACAGGCGGCACACGGCAGTGTTACAATGTAGCGCCTATGCGCTCCATTGTAACCAATGGTGGGAACTTTCAGGTCAGCGGTGAGGTCACTTTCGGTCAACCGCTGTGGCATTATCTGTCCAGCTAGTGGAGCCCGGTGCTGGTTTCAAAAATACGGGGGACCCCTACGCTTTTTGTCCCCCGTATTTTTGGAACCAGGACCAGGCGCAGAGCCCGGTGCTGGTTGCTTAAATATGGGGGAACCCCTGTCAATTTTTTCCCATATTTTTGCAACCAGGGCCGGCTCAAAGAGCCCGAGGCTGGTTTGGCTTAGGAGGGGGGACCCCACGCATTTTGTTTTTTTATAAATTATAACATTTCCCACCCCTTCCCACTGAAAAACATGCACGGATCTCATGGATCCGTGCATGCCTATACAAACACGGGATAAAAAAGCAGGTCTGTTTTTTTTAGCACTTTTTCACGATTTGTATTTTAGCACGGCAGTGTTTGGCTATTGTCGGCAGTGTTTGTGTTTTGCACTTTTTAGTAAATGACGATTTCTACCAAATTGCAGGCGTATTTGACCGATGGTGTATTGATTCGTGATTTTTTCCTAGGACTTCCAAAATATTACGAATGCCCTCATCACTGCCGTGATTTTTGCTTAGTAAATTACCGAGATGACACTTTGAAGAAAAAACGGCATCTCGGTCAAAATCGGGACCTTAGTAAATATACCCCAATGTGTATAAGGGGTGCTACTGTGTAGTTTTTTAAAATTTTTATTTCTTTATTCATAGTACAATTGCAGCACTCTTGCCAGACAGAGGCACCTCTTTTATTCCACATTTTTTTTCTATAGCTTTTTCCATTGCAACTATTACATCCAGTTGCTTTGACTTTGGGCCTGATTCATACCTGAGCGCTGCTGTGCGTTTTCGCTCAGCGGGCGATCTGTTCCTAACTGCCCATGTGTATGCACCGCAATACGCACTCGCATCGGACAACAACAAAGGGCATCGCCGGTCAGCGACGGGCGTTCGCAAGGTGATTGACAGGAGGAGGCCGTTTGTGGGTGGTAACTGACTGTTTACTGGGAGTGTGAGGAAATCGCACGCGTTCCCCAGCGTTTTCAGGGAGGGTGTCAGCTTCGGACCCGATCAGCCTGTCCTCATCGTACTGTAGGAGTAAGTCCTGGGCTGCGCAGAGACTGCACACACTGGATTTTTGCAGCGGTCGCGTACACATGGGATTGCACACGTGCACGGTGAATTTACATTCCCCCTGGAGGCAGCGACTATCTGAACGCAGGACAGCCCAGCGATCAGTTCTGAATCACCCCCTTTGCCACTTACAGCAAAGTGTTTTTGAACATGGTAGGTGCTTTTGATGCAATTCGCAGTCTATCACACCTGGTGAATTGCAATTAACAGAAACATTGATGGAAACCCACCACTTTACAAAAACGAAGACTATTACTATTACTAGGTGATTCATTGCGCCCTACGGGCGCTCTTCACACCCTAACACGCCCTTGTGGCGTGCAATATTTGTATTATATGGAGTATTACCTCCCAATCATAATTGTGTGAGTGGTTAAATATTACATGGACAAAGGGCCTGCAACGGCGTGAACATCACATGCATGGCCTGATGAATCACCTAGTAGGTGCTGTGCTTGGTGGAGTGGCGGGTGCGGGGAAGACACGGATGGGGCAGGGGTCCGGGAGTGCCGCAGGTGGGGGAGGGTTGATTGAGGAGGTGCCGCGAGTGGGAGAGGGGTGGGTGTGGTGGTGCGGCGGGTGGGGGAGGGTGCGGGGGTGCTGCGGGTGGGGGCCCGTAGCCACCACGGGTGGTGTAGGGGTGTGTGTAGGGGTGCCGTGGGTGGGGGCCCGGAGCCACCGCGGCCGCGGGGGTACCGCGGGTAGGGGAGGGGCGCGTGTGGTGGTGCGGCGGGTGGGGGAGGGACGGGTGTGCTGCGGGTGGTGGCCTGGAGCCACCACGGGTGGTGGAAGGGTGTGTGTAGGGGTGCCGCGGATAGGGCCCAAAAGTACTGCGAGTGGGGGAGGGGCGGGTAATGCTTTTCCTGCTTCTCCTCCTGGAAGCAACTAAGCTGCTGTCCTCCCTTTAGCAGTGGCTCTCCCGGAGACTCGCACAGTGGCCAAGCAGCCAGTAACTATTGTTAGTGCCGCTGTCCCAACGTGCCACATTACATGGAAGATGCACTCAATAAACTACAGCTCCCAGCAGGCCTTAGCGCCGGAATGCTTTGGCGTTAAGGGGTGCTGGGAGGTGTAGTTTATTTAGTTTGTCCACTTCCCTGTAATGCTGAGCATTGGGACACCGGCGTTAACAATAGTGACTGGCTGACAGAACTGACTGACTGGCTGAATCAATGTAAAAGGTGAGAGTGCTGTGCAGTGTCAGTGACACTGCACACCCACTGCACTGCACAGCACTGCACAACACTGTCACCTTTTACATTGATTCAGCATCTAGACATTACCCTCCATGATATCACCCACTCTATCCATTACATTAGCCATCTCGTGGCTTCCAGGTGTTGTGTTGCGGAGTCAGGGCCTCGGGGGATCTGAGCGCGGCTGTGGCGGGGAGGCACTTCTGTGTCATCACGTGCAGAGGAGGCTCCGGGGCTCAGAGAGTATGCGGCGCAGGGAGGGCTATGAAAGCCTTCCGCTGTGCCGCTTTCATACACATCTATGCCGGTGGCCACAGCAGCTTTTGTTCCACCTGCGCCGCGGCTAGGGAGTGGGGATTGTTGATGTCGGAGGGGCAGGCGGACTGGCAGCAGGACATAGGGGGTCATTCTGACCCGTTTGCACGCTGTTTTTCGTAGCAGTGTGAATGGGTCGGTTCTGCGCATGTGCGGCGGCCGCAATGCGCAGGTGCGTCAATGCCCAAAGACGCCCTTCGCTGGGCAGCAACAAGAAGAACGAAGAAAGCAATTGCTGCCGCGATCGCAAGATTGACAGGAGGAAGGCGTTCCTGGGCATTTTCTGGGAGTGATGCGGTGAACGCAGGCGTGTCCAGGCGTTTGCAGGGTGGGTGTCTGATGTCAATTCCGGGACCTGACAGGCTGAAGACATTGCACTGGTTAAGTAACTCCAGAGCTACTCAGAAACTGCACAAAATGTTTTTGCATAGCTCGGCTGCACAAGGGTTCGCAGCCTTACTATGCAAAAAAAAAAAACCTCCCCCATAGGCGGCGTCTTGTTGATCGCACGGGCAGCAAAAAGTTGCTACGTGCGATCAACTCGGAATGACAACCAATTAGGACGTTGCAGTAAAAGGATTTTTTGTTTTCCCTATCCACAGCGCAGAGACTTGCTGCAGATGCAGTGGCATACCCTCCAGCTGGACCTTTTTGGCAGGTACAGTACCTTTTTTTATGGTTAGTACCGATTTTTGGCTCTCCAAACTTCCATTGAAAGTATAGGAAACGGGGCGTGGCCACGCCACTGTACCCGTGGCCACGCTCCCTTTTCGCATTTGTAGATATTTTTATGTGTATATTGTTGAAGGGTATGTTGCTGCAGATGCAGTGGGCCTATTTTGGGGTGTGGACCTGAAGCTGCAGCTCCATCAGCCCCATTGTTAATCCTGCTCTGTGAACACACAGCAGCCAAAGGGCAGAACCTCCCATTGATTGTAACCTGTGTGGTAGGGCGTTTCTCACCCAATCAGCTGTGGGCTGGGTGTGATAGACCTGCTGCTAACCCAATGACAGCTCCCAGCCACGCCCAGTGTTATCCACACAGACACAAAGTGACAGATCTGGGCAATTATATAGGAAGATTTCACTGTCTGTGTTACCAAAATAGGTACTTTTTGCCACAAAACATTTTTAGTACAAATATATTTCTAATGATAGCACGGAAATTCTTTAGACTGGGATTAATAGCAATGCAATGGTTGATAAATGTTTTGTCATGAAAGTAGAATAAAAATAAAAAGTACACTTAACATTACAGAAAACTATGACAACTGAGAAAGATTATGAAAGTAGCTTGAAACATTAAAGGACTTCATTATAGCATAAAAGCAACTTTACACAAATAAAATATGTAATTGTTTATGTGTAACCTACTTGAACTACAGGATGTGATCTATTTGCATGACTCTACCACCTGTTAGCTGTATGAATAATTACAGCAAAATACATTTCTCTACTCTTATGCTGGGTACACAGTAGAGATGAGCGGGTTCGGTTTCTCTGAATCCGAACCCGCCAGAACTTCATGTTTTTTTTCACGAGTCCGAGCGACTCGGATCTTCCCGCCTTGCTCGGTTAACCCGAGCGCGCCCGAACGTCATCATGACGCTGTCGGATTCTCGCGAGGCTCGGATTCTATCGCGAGACTCGGATTCTATATAAGGAGCCGCGCGTCGCCGCCATTTTCACACGTGCATTGAGATTGATAGGGAGAGGACGTGGCTGGCGTCCTCTCCGTTTAGACACTTGATTTACTAATTTTGGGGAGCATTAGGAGTACTCAGTAGTGTACAGTGCAGAGTTTTGCTGATAGTGACCAGTGACCACCACTTTTATTTATAATCCGTTCTCTGCCTGAAAAAAGCGATACACAGCACACAGTGACTCAGTCACATACATACCATATCTGTGTGCACTGCTCAGGCTCAGGCCAGTGTGCTGCATCATCTATATATATTATATATCTGTCTGACTGCTCAGCTCACACAGCTTATAATTGTGGGGGAGACTGGGGAGCACTACTGCAGTGCCAGTTATAGGTTATAGCAGGAGCCAGGAGTACATAATATTATATTAAAATTAAACAGTGCACACTTTTGCTGCAGGAGTGCCACTGCTAGTGTGACTAGTGACCAGTGACCTGACCACCAGTATATAATATTAGTAGTATACTATCTCTTTATCAACCAGTCTATATTAGCAGCAGACACAGTACAGTGCGGTAGTTCACGGCTGTGGCTACCTCTGTGTCGGCACTCGGCAGCCCGTCCATAATTGTATATACCAGTGACCTAACCGTGGTTTTTTTTTCTTTCTTTATACATACATACTAGTTACAAGTATACTATCTCTTTATCAACCAGTCTATATATTAGCAGCAGACACAGTACAGTGCGGTAGTTCACGGCTGTGGCTACCTCTGTGTCGGCACTCGGCAGCCCGTCCATAATTGTATATACCAGTGACCTAACCGTGGGTTTTTTTTCTTTCTTTATACATACATACTAGTTACGAGTATACTATCTCTTTATCAACCAGTCTATATATTAGCAGCAGACACAGTACAGTGCGGTAGTTCACGGCTGTGGCTACCTCTGTGTCGGCACTCGGCAGCCCGTCCATAATTGTATATACCACCTAACCGTGGTTTTTTTTTCTTTCTTTATACATACATACTAGTTACGAGTATACTATCTCTTTATCAACCAGTCTATATATTAGCAGCAGACACAGTACAGTGCGGTAGTTCACGGCTGTGGCTACCTCTGTGTCGGCACTCCGCAGCCCGTCCATAATTGTATATACCAGTGACCTAACCGTGGTTTTTTTTTCTTTCTTTATACATACATACTAGTTACGAGTATACTATCTCTTTATCAACCAGTCTATATATTAGCAGCATACACAGTACAGTGCGGTAGTTCACGGCTGTGGCTACCTCTGTGTCGGCACTCGGCAGCCCGTCCATAATTGTATATACCACCTAACCGTGGTTTTTTTTTCTTTCTTTATACATACATACTAGTTACGAGTATACTATCTCTTTATCAACCAGTCTATATATTAGCAGCAGACACAGTACAGTGCGGTAGTTCACGGCTGTGGCTACCTCTGTGTCGGCACTCGGCAGCCCGTCCATAATTGTATATACCAGTGACCTAACCGTGGTTTTTTTTTCTTTCTTTATACATACATACTAGTTACGAGTATACTATCTCTTTATCAACCAGTCTATATATTAGCAGCAGACACAGTACAGTGCGGTAGTTCACGGCTGTGGCTACCTCTGTGTCGGCACTCGGCAGCCCGTCCATAATTGTATATACCAGTGACCTAACCGTGGTTTTTTTTTCTTTCTTTATACATACATACTAGTTACGAGTATACTATCTCTTTATCAACCAGTCTATATATTAGCAGCAGACACAGTACAGTGCGGTAGTTCACGGCTGTGGCTACCTCTGTGTCGGCACTCGGCAGCCCGTCCATAATTGTATATACCAGTGACCTAACCGTGGTTTTTTTTTCTTTCTTTATACATACATACTAGTTACGAGTATACTATCTCTTTATCAACCAGTCTATATATTAGCAGCAGACACAGTACAGTGCGGTAGTTCACGGCTGTGGCTACCTCTGTGTCGGCACTCGGCAGCCCGTCCATAATTGTATACTAGTATCCAATCCATCCATCTCCATTGTTTACCTGAGGTGCCTTTTAGTTGTGCCTATTAAAATATGGAGAACAAAAATGTTGAGGTTCCAAAATTAGGGAAAGATCAAGATCCACTTCCACCTCGTGCTGAACCTGCTGCCACTAGTCATGGCCGAGACGATGAAATGCCAGCAACGTCGTCTGCCAAGGCCGATGCCCAATGTCATAGTACAGAGCATGTCAAATCCAAAACACCAAATATCAGTAAAAAAAGGACTCCAAAACCTAAAATAAAATTGTCGGAGGAGAAGCGTAAACTTGCCAATATGCCATTTACCACACGGAGTGGCAAGGAACGGCTGAGGCCCTGGCCTATGTTCATGGCTAGTGGTTCAGCTTCACATGAGGATGGAAGCACTCAGCCTCTCGCTAGAAAAATGAAAAGACTCAAGCTGGCAAAAGCAGCACAGCAAAGAACTGTGCATTCTTCGAAATCCCAAATCCACAAGGAGAGTCCAATTGTGTCGGTTGCGATGCCTGACCTTCCCAACACTGGACGTGAAGAGCATGCGCCTTCCACCATTTGCACGCCCCCTGCAAGTGCTGGAAGGAGCACCCGCAGTCCAGTTCCTGATAGCCAGATTGAAGATGTCAGTGTTGAAGTACACCAGGATGAGGAGGATATGGGTGTTGCTGGCGCTGGGGAGGAAATTGACCAGGAGGATTCTGATGGTGAGGTGGTTTGTTTAAGTCAGGCACCCGGGGAGACACCTGTTGTCCGTGGGAGGAATATGGCCGTTGACATGCCAGGTGAAAATACCAAAAAAATCAGCTCTTCGGTCAGTTCGGTGTGGAGGTATTTCACCAGAAATGCAGACAACAGGTGTCAAGCCGTGTGTTCCCTTTGTCAAGCTGTAATAAGTAGGGGTAAGGACGTTAACCACCTCGGAACATCCTCCCTTATACGTCACCTGCAGCGCATTCATAATAAGTCAGTGACAAGTTCAAAAACTTTGGGTGACAGCGGAAGCAGTCCACTGACCAGTAAATCCCTTCCTCTTGTAACCAAGCTCACGCAAACCACCCCACCAACTCCCTCAGTGTCAATTTCCTCCTTCCCCAGGAATGCCAATAGTCCTGCAGGCCATGTCACTGGCAATTCTGACGAGTCCTCTCCTGCCTGGGATTCCTCCGATGCATCCTTGCGTGTAACGCCTACTGCTGCTGGCGCTGCTGTTGTTGCCGCTGGGAGTCGATGGTCATCCCAGAGGGGAAGTCGTAAGCCCACTTGTACTACTTCCAGTAAGCAATTGACTGTTCAACAGTCCTTTGCGAGGAAGATGAAATATCACAGCAGTCATCCTACTGCAAAGCGGATAACTGAGGCCTTGGCATCCTGGGTGGTGAGAAACGTGGTTCCGGTATCCATCATTACTGCAGAGCCAACTAGAGACTTGTTGGAGGTACTGTGTCCCCGGTACCAAATACCATCTAGGTTCCATTTCTCTAGGCAGGCGATACCGAAAATGTACACAGACCTCAGAAAAAGAGTCACCAGTGTCCTAAAAAATGCAGCTGTACCCAATGTCCACTTAACCACGGACATGTGGACAAGTGGAGCAGGGCAGGGTCAGGACTATATGACTGTGACAGCCCACTGGGTAGATGTATGGACTCCCGCCGCAAGAACAGCAGCGGCGGCACCAGTAGCAGCATCTCGCAAACGCCAACTCTTTCCTAGGCAGGCTACGCTTTGTATCACCGCTTTCCAGAATACGCACACAGCTGAAAACCTCTTACGGCAACTGAGGAAGATCATCGCGGAATGGCTTACCCCAATTGGACTCTCCTGTGGATTTGTGGCATCGGACAACGCCAGCAATATTGTGTGTGCATTAAATCTGGGCCAATTCCAGCACGTCCCATGTTTTGCACATACCTTGAATTTGGTGGTGCAGAATTTTTTAAAAAACGACAGGGGCGTGCAAGAGATGCTGTCGGTGGCCAGAAGAATTGCGGGACACTTTCGGCGTACAGGCACCACGTACAGAAAACTGGAGCACCACCAAAAACTACTGAACCTGCCCTGCCATCATCTGAAGCAAGAAGTGGTAACGAGGTGGAATTCAACCCTCTATATGCTTCAGAGGTTGGAGGAGCAGCAAAAGGCCATTCAAGCCTATACAATTGAGCACGATATAGTAGGTGGAATGCACCTGTCTCAAGTGCAGTGGAGAATGATTTCAACGTTGTGCAAGGTTCTGATGCCCTTTGAACTTGCCACACGTGAAGTCAGTTCAGACACTGCCAGCCTGAGTCAGGTCATTCCCCTCATCAGGCTTTTGCAGAAGAAGCTGGAGGCATTGAAGGAGGAGCTAACACGGAGCGATTCCGCTAGGCATGTGGGACTTGTGGATGCAGCCCTTAATTCGCTTAACAAGGATTCACGGGTGGTCAATCTGTTGAAATCAGAGCACTACATTTTGGCCACCGTGCTCGATCCTAGATTTAAAGCCTACCTTGGATCTCTCTTTCCGGCAGACACAGGTCTGCTGGGGTTGAAAGACCTGCTGGTGACAAAATTGTCAAGTCAAGCGGAACGCGACCTGTCAACATCTCCTCCTTCACATTCTCCCGCAACTGGGGGTGCGAGGAAAAGGCTCAGAATTCCGAGCCCACCCGCTGGCGGTGATGCAGGGCAGTCTGGAGCGACTGCTGATGCTGACATCTGGTCCGGACTGAAGGACCTGACAACGATTACGGACATGTCGTCTACTGTCACTGCATATGATTCTCTCAACATTGATAGAATGGTGGAGGATTATATGAGTGACCGCATCCAAGTAGGCACGTCACACAGTCCGTACTTATACTGGCAGGAAAAAGAGGCAATTTGGAGGCCCTTGCACAAACTGGCTTTATTCTACCTAAGTTGCCCTCCCACAAGTGTGTACTCCGAAAGAGTGTTTAGTGCCGCCGCTCACCTTGTCAGCAATCGGCGTACGAGGTTACATCCAGAAAATGTGGAGAAGATGATGTTCATTAAAATGAATTATAATCAATTCCTCCGCGGAGACATTGACCAGCAGCAATTGCCTCCACAAAGTACACAGGGAGCTGAGATGGTGGATTCCAGTGGGGACGAATTGATAATCTGTGAGGAGGGGGATGTACACGGTGATATATCGGAGGGTGAAGATGAGGTGGACATCTTGCCTCTGTAGAGCCAGTTTGTGCAAGGAGAGATTAATTGCTTCTTTTTTGGGGGGGGTCCAAACCAACCCGTCATATCAGTCACAGTCGTGTGGCAGACCCTGTCACTGAAATGATGGGTTGGTTAAAGTGTGCATGTCCTGTTTTGTTTATACAACATAAGGGTGGGTGGGAGGGCCCAAGGATAATTCCATCTTGCACCTCTTTTTTCTTTTCTTTTTCTTTGCATCATGTGCTGATTGGGGAGGGTTTTTTGGAAGGGACATCCTGCGTGACACTGCAGTGCCACTCCTAGATGGGCCCGGTGTTTGTGTCGGCCACTAGGGTCGCTAATCTTACTCACACAGCTACCTCATTGCGCCTCTTTTTTTCTTTGCGTCATGTGCTGTTTGGGGAGGGTTTTTTGGAAGGGACATCCTGCGTGACACTGCAGTGCCACTCCTAGATGGGCCCGGTGTTTGTGTCGGCCACTAGGGTCGCTAATCTTACTCACACAGCTACCTCATTGCGCCTCTTTTTTTCTTTGCGTCATGTGCTGTTTGGGGAGGGTTTTTTGGAAGGGACATCCTGCGTGACACTGCAGTGCCACTCCTAGATGGGCCCGGTGTTTGTGTCGGCCACTAGGGTCGCTAATCTTACTCACACAGTCAGCTACCTCATTGCGCCTCTTTTTTTCTTTGCGTCATGTGCTGTTTGGGGAGGGTTTTTTGGAAGGGCCATCCTGCGTGACACTGCAGTGCCACTCCTAGATGGGCCCGGTGTTTGTGTCGGCCACTAGGGTCGCTAATCTTACTCACACAGCTACCTCATTGCGCCTCTTTTTTTCTTTGCGTCATGTGCTGTTTGGGGAGGGTTTTTTGGAAGGGCCATCCTGCGTGACACTGCAGTGCCACTCCTAGATGGGCCCGGTGTTTGTGTCGGCCACTAGGGTCGCTAATCTTACTCACACAGCTACCTCATTGCGCCTCTTTTTTTCTTTGCGTCATGTGCTGTTTGGGGAGGGTTTTTTGGAAGGGACATCCTGCGTGACACTGCAGTGCCACTCCTAGATGGGCCCGGTGTTTGTGTCGGCCACTAGGGTCGCTTATCTTACTCACACAGCGACCTCGGTGCAAATTTTAGGACTAAAAATAATATTGTGAGGTGTGAGGTATTCAGAATAGACTGAAAATGAGTGTAAATTATGGTTTTTGAGGTTAATAATACTTTGGGATCAAAATGACCCCCAAATTCTATGATTTAAGCTGTTTTTTAGTGTTTTTGGAAAAAAACACCCGAATCCAAAACACACCCGAATCCGACAAAAATAATTCGGTGAGGTTTTGCCAAAACGCGTTCGAACCCAAAACACGGCCGCGGAACCGAACCCAAAACCAAAACACAAAACCCGAAAAATTTCAGGCGCTCATCTCTAGTACACAGTAGTACTGATATACAGTTGCAAGAAAAAGTATGTGAACCCTTTGGAATTTCCTGGATTTGTGCATAAATTGGTCATAAAATGTGTTCTGATCTTCATCTAAGTCACAATAGACAAACACAGTCTGCTGAAACTAATACCACACAAACAATTATATGTTCTCATGTTTTTATTAAACACACCATGTAAACATTCACAGTGCAGGGTGGACAAAGTATGTGAACCCTTGGATGTAATAACTGGCTGACCCTCCTTTGGCAGCAATAACCTCAACCAAACGTTTGCTATAGTTGCATATCAGACCTGCACAATGGTCAGTGGGAATTCTGGACTATTCCTCTTTACAAAACTGTTTCAGTTCAGCAATATTCTTGGGTTGTCTGGTGTGAATCGCTCTCTTGAGGACATGCCACAGCATCTCAATCGGGTTGAGGTCAGGACTCTGACTGAGCCACTCCAGAAGGCGTATTTTCTTGTTTTGAAGCCACTCTGTTGTTGATCTACTTCTGTGCTTTGGGTCGTTGTCCTGTTGCATCACCCATCTTCTGTTGAGCTTCAATTGGTGGACAGATGGCCTTAAATTCTCCTGCAAAATGTCTTGATAAACTTGGGAATTAATTTTTCCGTCGATGATAGCAATCTGTCCAGGCCCTGAGGCAGCAAAGCAGCCCCAAACCATGATGCCCCCTCCACCATACTTCACAGTTGGGTTGAGGTTTTGATGTTGGTATGCTGTGCCTTTTTTACACACATAGTGTTGTGTGTTCCTTCCAAACAACTCAACTTTGGTTTCATCTGTCCACAGAATATTTTGCCAGTAGTGCTGTGGAACATTCAGGTGCTCTTTTGCAAACTTCAAACGTGTAGCAATGTTATTTTTTTGGACAGCAGTGGCTTCCTTCGTGGTATCCTCCCATAAACTCCATTCTTGTCCAGTGTTTTACATATGGTAGATTTGTCAACAGAGATATTAGCATGTGCCAGAGATTTCTGTAAGTCTTTAGCTGACACTCTAGGATTCTTCTTTACCTCCTTGTGCATTCTGCGCTGTGCTCTTGCAGTCATCTTTACAGGACGCCCACTCCTAGGGAGAGTAGCAACAGTGCTGAACTTTCTCCATCTATAGACAATTTGTCTTACCGTGGATGGATGAACATCAAGGCTTTTAGAGATACTTTTGTAACCCTTTCCAGCTTTATGCAAGTCAACAATTCTTAATCGTAGGTCTTCTGAGAGCTCTTTTCTGTGAGGCATGGTTCACATCAGGAAATGCTTCTTGAGAATTGCAAACTCAAAACTGGTGTATGTTTTTTATAGGGCAGGGCAGCTTTTACCAACACCTCCAATCTCGTCTCATTGATTGAACTCCAGGTTCGCTGACTCCTGACTCAAATTAACTCTTGGAGAAGTCATTAGCCTAGGGGTTCACATACTTTGTCCACCCTGCACTGTGAATGTTTACATGGTGTGTTCAATAAAACATGAGAACATATAATTGTGTGGTATTAGTTTCAGCAGACTTTGTTTGTCTATTGTTGTGACTTAGATGAAGATCAGAACACATTTTATGACCAATTTATGCACAAATCCAGGAAATTCCAAAGAGTTCACATACTGTTTCTTGCAACTGTATCTGCAGATCAATTGGTCTGCAGATGTATATATGGACGGAGAGTAAATATAGTGGTGGATGCTCAATTAGCTTAGTGATATCATTCAGGTGCTTGAAAGGGAGAGGTATTTCTAAGCAAGAAAAAAAAACAACAACCACATTTTGTTTCCCCCAGCACCCTGAATGATAGCAGTAACCAGATTTCTCTAACGTCCTAAGTGGATGCTGGGGACTCCGTAAGGACCATGGGGAATAGCGGCTCCGCAGGAGACTGGGCACATCTAAAGAAAGCTTTAGGACTATCTGGTGTGCACTGGCTCCTCCCCCTATGACCCTCCTCCAAGCCTCAGTTAGATCTCTGTGCCCGAACGAGAAGGGTGCACACTAGGGGCTCTTCTGAGCTTCTTAGTGAAAGTTTTAGTTTAGGTTTTTTATTTTCAGTGAGACCTGCTGGCAACAGGCTCACTGCATCGAGAGCGAACTCACCTGCGTGCAGAGTGGATTGGGCTTCTTAGGCTACTGGACATTAGCTCCAGAGGGACGATCACAGGCCCAGCTTGGATGGGTCCCAGAGCCGCGCCGCCGGCCCCCTTACAGAGCCAGAAGGCAGAAGAGGTCCGGAAAATCGGCGGCAGAAGACGTCCTGTCTTCAACAAGGTAGCGCACAGCACTGCAGCTGTGCGCCATTGCTCTCAGCACACTTCACACTTCGGTCACTGAGGGTGCAGGGCGTTGGGGGGGGGCGCCCTGAGACGCAATAAAAACACCTTGGATGGCAAAAAATGCATCACATATAGCTCCTGGGCTATATGGATGCATTTAACCCCTGCCAGAATACATAGAAAAACGGGAGATAAGGCCGTCGATAAGGGGGCGGAGCCTATCTCCTCAGCACACTGGCGCCATTTTCCCTCACAGCTCCGTTGGAGGGAAGCTCCCTGGCTCTCCCCTGCAGTCACTACACTACAGAAAGGGTTAAAAAAGAGAGGGGGGCACTAATTAGGCGCAGTATTAACTATACAGCAGCTATAAGGGGAAAAACACTTATATAAGGTTATCCCTGTATATATATAGCGCTCTGGTGTGTGCTGGCAAACTCTCCCTCTGTCTCCCCAAAGGGCTAGTGGGGTCCTGTCCTCTATCAGAGCATTCCCTGTGTGTGTGCTGTATGTCGGTACTTTTGTGTCGACATGTATGAGGAGAAAAATGATGTGGAGACGGAGCAGATTGCCTGTAATAGTGATGTCACCCCCTAGGGGGTCGACACCTGAGTGGATTACGTGACAGTGTCAGCTCTGTATAAAAGACAGTGGTTGACATGAGACAGCCGGCTACTCAGCTTGTGCCTGTCCAGACGTCTCATAGGCCGTCAGGGGCTCTAAAGCGCCCGTTACCTCAGATGGCAGATATAGACGCCGACACGGATACTGACTCCAGTGTCGACGGTGAAGAGACGAATGTGACTTCCAGTAGGTCCACACGTTACATGATTGAGGCAATGAAAAATGTTTTACACATTTCTGATAATACGAGTACCACCAAAAAAGGGGTATTATGTTCGGTGAGGAAAAACTACCTGTAGTTTTCCTGAATCTGAGAAATTAAATGAGGTGTGTGATGATGCGTGGGTTCCCCCGATAACAAGAAAAAATGTTATTGGCATTATATCCTTTCCCGCCAGAGGTTAGGGTGCGTTGGGAAACACCCCCTAGGGTGGATAAAGCGCTCACACGCTTGTAAGGGCTCTACCTTCGCCTGAGATGGCCGCCCTTAAGGATCCTGCTGATAGAAAGCAGGAGGGTATCCTAAAAGGTATTTACACACATACTGGTGTTATACTGCGACCAGCAATCGCCTCAGCCTGGATGTGCAGTGCTGGGTTGGCGTGGTCGGATTCCCTGACTGAAAATATTGATACCCTAGATAGGGACAGTATATTTTTGCCTATAGAGCATTTAAAAGATGCATTTCTATATATGCGTGATGCACAGCGGAATATTTGCCGACTGGCATCAAGTCTAAGCGCGTTGTCCATTTCTACCAGTAGAGGGTTATGGACACGTCAGTGGTCAGGTGATGCGTATTCCAAACGGCATTTGGAAGTATTGCTTTATTAAGGGGAGGAGTTATTTGGGGTCGGTCTTTCAGACCTGGTGGCCACGGCAACAGCTGGGAATTCCACGTTTGTACCCCAGGTCGCCTCTCAACATGAGAAGACGCCGTATTATCAGGCGCAGTCTTTTCGTGGACAAGCGGGCAAAAGGTTCCTCATTTCTGCCCCGTGACAGAGGGAGAGGAAAAAGGCTGCAGAAATCAGCCAGTTCCCAGGAACAGAAACCCTCTCCCGCCTCTGCCAAGCCCTCAGTATACGCTGGGGCTTTACAAGCAGAATCAGGCACGGTGGGGGGCCCGTCTCAATGAATTTCAGCGCGCAGTGGGCTCACTCGCAAGTAGACCCCTGGATCCTTCAGGTGATATCTCAGGGGTACAAATTAGAATTCGAGACGTCTCCCCCTCGCCGTTTCCTAAAGTCGGCTTTACCGATGTCTCCTTCTGACAGGGAGACAGTTTTGGAAGCCATTCACAAGCTGTATTCCCAGCAGGTGATAATCAAGATACCCCTCCTGCAACAGGGAACGGGGTATTATTCCACACTGTTGTGGTACCGAAGCCGGACGGCTCGGTGAGACCGATTCTAAATCTAAAATCTTTGAACACTTACATACAGAGGTTCAAATTCAAGATTGAGTCACTCAGAGCAGTGATTGCGAACCTGGAAGAAGGGGACTACATGATGTCTCGGGACATCAAGGATGCTTACCTTCATGTAAAAATTTACCCTTCTCACCAAGGGTACCTCAGGTTTATGGTACAGAACTGTCACTATCAGTTCAGACGCTGCCGTATGGATGGTCCACGGCACCCCGGGTCTTTACCAAGGTAATGGCCGAAATGATGATATTCCTTCTAAGGAAGTGAATTTTAGTTATCCCTTACTTGGACAATTCCCTGATAAGGGTAAGATCCAGGGAACAGTTGGAGGTCGGTGTAGCACTATCTCAGGTAGTGTTCCGGCAGCACGATTGGATTCTCAATATTCCAAAATCGCACCTGGTTCCGACGACGTGTCTTCCGTTCCTAGGGATGATCCTGGACACAGTCCAGAAAAAGGTGTTTCTCCCGGAGGAGAAAGCCAGGGAGTAATCCGAGCTAGTCAGGAACCTCCTAAAACCGAGCCAAGTCTCAGTGCATCAATGCACAAGGGTTCTGGGTAAAATGGTGGCTTCCTACGAAGCAATCCCATTCGACAGATTCCACGCAAGAACTTTCCAGTGGGACCTGCTGGACAAATGGTCCGGGTCGCATCTTCAGATGCATCAGCGGATAACCCTGTCACCAAGGACAAGGGTGTCCCTCCTGTGGTGGTTGCAGAGTGCTCATCTTCTAGAGGGCCGCAGATTAGGCATTCAGGACTGGGTCCTGGTGACCACGGATGCCAGCCTGCGAGGCTGGGGAGCAGTCACACAGGGAAGGAATATCCAGGGCTTATGGTCAAGCCTGGAGACATCACTTCACATAAATATCCTGAAGCTAAGGGACATTTACAATGCTCTAAGCTTAGCAAGACCTCTGCTTCAAGGTCAGCCGGTGTTGATCCAGTCGGACAACATCACAGCAGTCACCCACGTAAACAGACAGGGTGGCACAAGAAGCAGGAGGGCAATGGCAGAAGCTGCAAGGATTCTTCGCTGGGCGGAAAATCATGTGATAGCACTGTCAGCTGTATTCATTCCGGGAGTGGACAACTGGGAAGCAGACTTCCTCAGCACGACCTCCACCCGGGAGAGTGGGGACTTCACCCAGAAGTCTTCCACATGATTAAAAACTCGACAGGTATTGCGCCAGGTCCAGGGACCCTCAGGCAATAAGCTGTAGACGCTCTGGTAACACCGTGGGTGTACCAGTCAGGGTATGTGTTCCCTCCTCTGCCTCTCATACCCAAGGTACTGAGATTGATAAGATGGAGAGGAGTAAGCTCTATATTCGTGGTTCCGGATTGGCCAAGAAGGACTTGGTAACCGGAACTTCAAGAGATGCTCACGGAGGATCCGTGGCCTCTACCTCTAAGAAGGCACCTGCTCCAGCAAGGACCCTGTCTGTTCCAAGACTTACCGCGGCTGCGTTTGACGGCATGGCGGTTGAACGCCGGATCCTGAAGGAAAAAAGGCATTCCGGATGAAGTCATCCCTATCCTGATCAAAGCCAGGAAGGATGTAACCGCAAAAACATTATCACCGCAATTGGCGAAAATATGTTGCGTGGTGCGAGGCCAGTAAGGCCCGACGGAGGAAATTCAACTGGGTCGATTCCTACATTTCCTGCAAACAGGAGTGTCTATGGGCCTGAAATTGGGGTCCATTAAGGTTCAAATTTCGGCCCTGTCAATTATCTTCCAAAAAGAACTAGCTTCAGTCCCTGAAGTTCAGACGTTTGTAAAAGGGGTACTGCATATACAGCCTCCTTTTGTGCCTCCAGTGGCACTTTGGGATCTCAATGTAGTTTTGGGTTCCAAAAGTCACATTGGTTTGAACCACTTAAATCTGTGGAGTTAAAATATCTCACATGAAAAGTGGTCATGCTGTTGGCCCTGGCCTGGGCCAGGCGCGTGTCAGAATTGGCGGCTTTATCCTGAAAAAGCCCTTATCTGATTTTCCATTCGGACAGGGCGGAATTGAGGACTCGTCCTCAGTTTCTCCCCAAGGTGGTTTCAGCGTTTCACCTGAACCAACCTATTGGTGGTGCCTGCGGCTACTAGGGACTTGGAGGCCTCCAAGTTGCTAGACGTTGTCAGTGCCCTGAAAATATATGTTTCCAGGACGGCTGGAGTCAGGAAATCTGACTCGCTGTTTATCCTGTATGCACCCAACAAGCTGGGTGCTCCTGCTTCTAAGCAGACTATTGCTCGTTGGATTTGTAGTACAATTCAGCTTGCACATTCTGTGGCAGGCCTGCCACAGCCAAAAATCTGTAAATGCCCACTCCACAAGGAAGGTGGGCTCATCTTGGGCGGCTGCCCGAGGGGTCTCGGCTTTACCACTTTGCCGAGCAGCTACTTGGTCAGGAGCAAATACGTTTGTAAAATTCTACAAAATTGATATCCTGGCTGAGGAGGACCTGGAGTTCTCTCATTTGGTGCTGCAGAGTCATCCGCACTCTCCCGCCCGTTTGGGAGCTTTGGTATAATCCCCATGGTCCTTACGGAGTCCCCAGCATCCACTTAGGACGTTAGAGAAAATAAGAATTTACTTACCGATAATTCTATTTCTCATAGTCCGTAGTGGATCCCAAGTGCGGATTGTCTGCAATACTTGTACATAGTTATTGTTACAAAAATCGGGTTATTATTGTTGTGAGCCATCTTTCAGAGGCTCCTCTGTTATCATGCTGTTAACTGGGTTCAGATCACAGGTTATACGGTATGATTGGTGTGGCTGGTATGAGTCTTACCCGGGATTCAAAATCCTTCCTTATTGTGTACGCTCGTCCGGGCACAGTATCCTGAGGCTTGGAGGAGGGTCATAGGGGGAGGAGCCAGTGCACACCAGATAGTCCTAAAGCTTTCTTTAGATGTGCCCAGTCTCCTGCGGAGCCGCTATTCCCCATGGTCCCTACGGAGTCCCCAGCATCCACTACGGACTATGAGAAATATAATTATCGGTAAGTAAATTCTTATTATAAATCCCATACAATATCTTAGAATTCAGAGATCTCGGCTACATATATCTGCACAAATGTATGTATAAGCTCCCAAGCTGCGTCAAAGCCTCTCTGTATATATATTGGGGGTCCCTAGCGCTATATCTTGTAAATGCTGATTTACTTACAGTACTAAAGCAATACTTTAAAATACACACAATACACTTTAAAATCGAGCCGCTGCGGCCGCTGTATGCAATCCTTAACCTACGTACTTATTACTCAGTTAGTGTACAAAGTCCCGTACCGTTTACGCACTTTGCGTACAAATGCCACGACGGACGTACAAAGTACATGCGGTGCATACACACACAACGACACGCCGTGAGCACAATGCAGCTTCACATGTGTCTGAAATGCACTTACAAATCTAGCAGGGAAAGAGACACGACACCAATTGTATTTAGGAAGTTGGGATCCGACCCGCCAACATATAATTGATAAAAGGGGGTTAAAACAAAGATACAATTACAATAACAGAAAAGAGGCTACAGTCAATGGTACATACGTTTGTTCGCCTGCGCTTCCCGGTCCGGTCCTCAATCATCAAGGTAGATGATCTTCAGAGATTGTGTGTAACCGGGCCTGCAGCTGGCTTTTTATACATTTGGTCAAAACACAATACAATAAACACTGTATGCTTTTCTTCCATTGGTTCGGGGGTGGGACATATCCTGTGCACCGGGGATCATTGGTCAGCTCAAGCGGTGTGCGATGGCTAAGACTTGAGATGTGATTTCTGTTGTTTGCATCTGAGTTCCCGCCCCACCAGTTAAACCCCTCACATTAATCATACATAAATCTGGTATTATTAATAACTTATTGTTGCAATATGTGACAATATTCTTATACCCACCAGATTACTGTTTATGTGACTCTGAACAATATGATCCCACACATGATATGATTTTCCATTTCCATCCTCAAGATATACATAGATATATATATATATATATATATATATACACATATTCCTGTTATTACAATTTGTTAGGGAACATATATATATATATATATATATATATATACATACACACACATTTCCAAGAGTTCAGACCATGAATGTTATTACCTTAGATATCTAAATGTCTGGTATGTAATTTGTCAGCTATTGCTAATTGATTCTCTCCAGTTAAACTAGGTTCCTGGATATTGTCTTTTTGTTTGTCCTGTCTTCAGATAAGACAATGACAATCCAGTATTAATTGTCTTCGACAGATACTGGACAACTCTGGAACAATGGGGGTAACCAAAGGTATTTGCCTTCTTCATAGGATTTCAAAGCTTTGCGTAAACAAAGCAGTCTTTTACATTGTGCTAGAGTTTCTAGGAGGATAAATTATGTGTGAACTGTAGCTACTAGAAGGATAAATCAGTGTGTGATTTATGCATTATATGGGTAAAATATTGAATATGGCTTTTGATGGCTTTTCCGTGCAATTACAAATACTACCGTAATTACTCATACCCCGCGCTAATACGCAGGACAGCGGGAGCGGTCATACGCAACTTGCGAATATGTGCACACACGGCAGAAAAAGTACGCGCACGGAGGCCATCTGTGTGTAGTTTGTACGTGTTGTGTGTACTGCAATATTTTCGGCTTCGACAATCTAGGTGCAGGGCGTGGCACCTAAAAAAAATCAGCATAAGCCAGACAGCCATGGGCAGCATACCAGTGAAAAAAACTATAATGTTAATAGATTAGAGTTTAAGAAGCCGAAGCTTTAGAGAAGGTGATACAAAAATCAGATGTAATTAAAATAAGAATTTACTTACCGATAATTCTATTTCTCGTAGTCCGTAGTGGATGCTGGGGACTCCGTAAGGACCATGGGGAATAGCGGCTCCGCAGGAGTCTGGGCACAAAAGTAAAGCTTTAGGACTACCTGGTGTGCACTGGCTCCTCCCCCTATGACCCTCCTCCAAGCCTCAGTTAGGATACTGTGCCCGGACGAGCGTACACAATAAGGAAGGATTTTGAATCCCGGGTAAGACTCATACCAGCCACACCAATCACACCGTATAACTTGTGATCTAAACCCAGTTAACAGCATGATAACAGAGGAGCCTCTAGAAAAGATGGCTCACTACAGCAATAACCCGATTTTTGGTAACAATAACTAAGTACCAGTATTGCAGACAATCCGCACTTGGGATGGGCGCCCAGCATCCACTACGGACTACGAGAAATAGAATTATCGGTAAGTAAATTCTTATTTTCTCTGACGTCCTAGTGGATGCTGGGGACTCCGTAAGGACCATGGGGATTATACCAAAGCTCCCAAACGGGCGGGAGAGTGCGGATGACTCTGCAGCACCAAATGAGAGAACTCCAGGTCCTCCTCAGCCAGGGTATCAAATTTGTAGAATTTTACAAACGTATTTGCTCCTGACCAAGTAGCTGCTCGGCAAAATTGTAAAGCCGAGACCCCTCGGGCAGCCGCCCAAGATGAGCCCACCTCCCTTGTGGAGTGGGCATTTACAGATTTTTGGCTGTGGCAGGCCTGCCACAGAATGTGCAAGCTGAATTGTACTACAAATCCAACGAGCAATAGTCTGCTTAGAAGCAGGAGCACCCAGCTTGTTGGGTGCATACAGGATAAACAGCGAGTCAGATTTTCTGACTCCAGCTGTCCTGGAAACATATATTTTCAGGGCCCTGACAACGTCTAGCAACTTGGAGTCCTCCAAGTCCCTAGTAGCCGCAGGCACCACCATAGGTTGGTTCAGGTGAAACGCTGAAACCACCTTAGGGAGAAACTGAGGACAAGTCCTCAATTCCGCCCTGTCCGAATGGAAAATCAGATAAGGGCTTTTACAGGATAAAGCCGCCAATTCTGACACGCGCCTGGCCCAGGCCAGGGCCAACAGCATGACCACCTTCCATGTGAGATATTTTAACTCCACAGATTTAAGTGGTTCAAACCAATGTGACTTTTGGAACCCAAAAACTACATTGAGATCCCAAGGTGCCACTGGAGGCACAAAAGGAGGCTGTATATACAGTACCCCTTTTACAAACGTCTGAACTTCAGGGACTGAAGCTAGTTCTTTTTGGAAGAAAATTTGACAGGGCCGAAATTTGAACCTTAATGGACCCCAATTTCAGGCCCATAGACACTCCTGTTTGCAGGAAATGTAGGAAACGACCCAGTTGAAATTCCTCCGTCGGGCCTTACTGGCCTCGCACCACGCAACATATTTTCGCCAAATGCGGTGATAATGTTTTGCGGTTACATCCTTCCTGGCTTTGATCAGGATAGGGATGACTTCATCCGGAATGCCTTTTTCCTTCAGGATCCGGCGTTCAACCGCCATGCCGTCAAACGCAGCCGCGGTAAGTCTTGGAACAGACAGGGTCCTTGCTGGAGCAGGTCCATTCTTAGAGGTAGAGGCCACGGATCCTCCGTGAGCATCTCTTGAAGTTCCGGTTACCAAGTCCTTCTTGGCCAATCCGGAGCCACGAATATAGTGCTTACTCCTCTCCATCTTATAATTCTCAGTACCTTGTGTATGAGAGGCAGAGGATGGAACACATACACTGACCGGTACACCCACGGTGTTACCAGAGCGTCTGCTGAGGAAGTCTGCTTCCCAGTTGTCCATTCCCGGAATGAACACTGCTGACAGTGCTATCACATGATTTTCCGCCCAGCGAAGAATCCTTGCAGCTTCTGCCATTGCCCTCCTGCTTCTTGTGCCACCCTGTCTGTTTACGTGGGTGACTGCCGTGATGTTGTCCGACTGGATCAACACCGGCTGACCTTGAAGCAGAGGTCTTGATAAGCTTAGAGCATTGTAAATGGCCCTTAGCTTCAGGATATTTATGTGAAGTGATGTCTCCAGGCTTGACCATAAGCCCTGGAAATTCCTTCCCTGTGTGACTGCTCCCCAGCCTCACAGGCTGGCATCCGTGGTCACCAGGACCCAGTCCTGAATGCCGAATCTGCGGCCCTCTAGAAGATGAGCACTCTGCAACCACCACAGGAGGGATACCCTTGTCCTTGGTGACAGGGTTATCCGCTGATGCATCTGAAGATGCGACCCGGACGATTTGTCCAGCAGGTCCCACTGGAAAGTTCTTGCGTGGAATCTGCCGAATGGGATTGCGTCGTAGGAAGCCACCATTTTTCCCAGAACCCTTGTGCATTGATGCACTGAGACTTGGCTCGGTTTTAGGAGGTTCCTGACTAGCTCGGATAACTCCCTGGCTTTCTCCTCCGGGAGAAACACCTTTTTCTGGACTGTGTCCAGGATCATCCCTAGGAACAGAAGACGAGTCGTCTGAACCAGCTGCGATTTTGGAATATTGAGAATCCAACCGTGCTGCCGCAACACTACCTGAGATAGTGCTACACCGACCTCCAACTGTTCTCTGGATCTTACCCTTATCAGGAGATCGTCCAAGTAAGGGAAAACTAAAACTCCCTTCCTTCGAAGGAGTATCATCATTTCGGCCGTTACCTTGGTAAAGACCCGGGGTGCCGTGGACCATCCAAACGGCAGCGTCTGAAACTGATAGTGACAGTTCTGTACCACAAACCTGAGGTACCCTTGGTGAGAAGGGTAAATTGGGACATGAAGGTAAGCATCCTTGATGTCCCGAGACATCATGTAGTCCCCTTCTTCCAGGTTCGCAATCACTGCTCTGAGTGACTCCATCTTGAATTTGAACCTCCGTATGTAAGTGTTCAAAGATTTTAGATTTAGAATCGGTCTCACCGAGCCATCCGGCTTCGGTACCACAACAGTGTGGAATAATACCCCGTTCCCTGTTGCAGGAGGGGTACCTTGATTATCACCTGCTGGGAATACAGCTTGTGAATGGCTTCCAAAACTGCCTCCCTGTCAGAGGGAGACGTCGGTAAAGCCGACTTTAGGAAAACGGCGAGGGGGAGACGTCTCGAATTCCAATTTGTACCCCTGAGATATCACCTGAAGGATCCAGGGGTCTACTTGCGAGTGAGCCCACTGCGCGCTGAAATTCATTGAGACGGGCCCCCACCATGCCTGAGTCTGCTTGTAAAGCCCCAGCGTCATGCTGAGGGCTTGGCAGAGGCGGGAGAGGGCTTCTGTTCCTGGGAACTGGCTGATTTCTGCAGCCTTTTTCCTCTCCCTCTGTCACGGGGCAGAAATGAGGAACCTTTTGCCCGCTTGCCCTTCTGGGAACGAAAGGACTGCGCCTGATAATACGGCGTCTTCTTATGTTGAGAGGCGACCTGGGGTACAAACGTGGATTTCCCAGCTGTTGCCGTGGCCACCAGGTCTGAAAGACCGACCCCAAATAACTCCTCCCCTTTATAAGGCAATACTTCCAAATGCCGTTTGGAATCCGCATCACCTGACCACTGTCGTGTCCATAACCCTCTTCTGGCAGAAATGGACAACGCACTTACACTTGATGCCAGTCGGCAAATATTCCGCTGTGCATCACGCATATATAGAAATGCATCTTTTAAATGCTCTATAGGCAATAATATACTGTCCCTATCTAGGGTATCAATATTTTCAGTCAGGGAATCCGACCACGCCAACCCAGCACTGCACATCCAGGCTGAGGCGATTGCTGGTCGCAGTATAACACCAGTATGTGTGTAAATACATTTTAGGATACCCTCCTGCTTTCTATCAGCAGGATCCTTAAGGGCGGCCATCTCAGGAGAGGGTAGAGCCCTTGTTCTTACAAGCGTGTGAGCGCTTTACCCACCCTAGGGGGTGTTTCCCAACGCACCCTAACCTCTGGCGGGAAAGGATATAATGCCAATAACATTTTAGAAATTATCAGTTGTTATCGGGGGAAACCCACGCATCATCACACACCTCATTTAATTTCTCAGATTCAGGAAAACTACAGGTAGTTTTTCCTCACCGAACATAATACCCCTTTTTGGTGGTACTCGTATTATCAGAAATGTGTAAAACATTTTTTCATTGCCTCAATCATGTAACGTGTGGCCCTACTGGAAGTCACATTTGTCTCTTCACCGTCGACACTGGAGTCAGTATCCGTGTCGGCGTCTGTATCTGCCATCTGAGGTAACGGGCGCTTTAGAGCCCCTGACGGCCTATGAGACGTCTGGACAGGCACAAGCTGAGTAGCCGGCTGTCTCATGTCAACCACTGTCTTTTATACAGAGCTGACACTGTCACGTAATTCCTTCCAACAGTTCATCCACTCAGGTGTCGACCCCCTAGGGGGTGACATCACTATTACAGGCAATTTGCTCCGTCTCCACATCATTTTCCTCCTCATACATGTCGACACAAACGTACCGACACACAGCACACACACAGGGAATGCTCTGATAGAGGACAGGACCCCACTAGCCCTTTGGGGAGACAGAGGGAGAGTTTGCCAGCACACACCAGAGCGCTATATATATATACAGGGATAACCTTATGTAAGTGTTTTTCCCCTTATAGCTGCTGTATTTTTAATACTGCGCCTAATTAGTGCCCCCCTCTCTTTTTTAACCCTTTCTGTAGTGTAGTGACTGCAGGAGAGAGCCAGGGAGCTTCCCTCCAACGGAGATGTGAGGGAAAATGGCGCCAGTGTGCTGAGGAGATAGGCTCTGCCCCCTTCTCGGCGGCCTTATCTCCCGTTTTTCTGTGTATTCTGGCAGGGGTTAAAATTCATCCATATAGCCCTGGGGGCTATATGTGATGTATTTTCGCCAGCCAAGGTGTTTTTATTGCTGCTCAGGGCGCCCCCCCCTAGCGCCCTGCACCCTCAGTGACCGAAGTGTGAAGTGTGCTGAGGAGCAATGGCGCACAGCTGCAGTGCTGTGCGCTACCTTGGTGAAGACAGGATGTCTTCTGCCGCCGATTTTCCGGACCTCTTCTTGCTTCTGGCTCTGTAAGGGGGCCGGCGGCGCGGCTCTGGGACCGGACTCCATGGCTGGGCCTGTGTTCGATCCCTCTGGAGCTAATGGTGTCCAGTAGCCTAAGAAGCCCAATCCACTCTGCACGCAGGTGAGTTCGCTTCTTCTCCCCTTAGTCCCTCGATGCAGTGAGCCTGTTGCCAGCAGGTCTCACTGAAAATAAAAAACCTAAAACTAAACTTTTCACTAAGCAGCTCAGGAGAGCCACCTAGTGTGCACCCTTCTCGTTCGGGCACAAAAATCTAACTGAGGCTTGGAGGAGGGTCATAGGGGGAGGAGCCAGTGCACACCAGGTAGTCCTAAAGCTTTACTTTTGTGCCCAGACTCCTGCGGAGCCGCTATTCCCCATGGTCCTTACGGAGTCCCCAGCATCCACTAGGACGTCAGAGAAAATAAGAAATGGACGGAAAGGGCAGTGTGTTGAGCATAAACACTGCCCGATCTGTCGGGACTGACGTCAGGAACTTGGCAGGTGTTTACATGTGTCCGCCCAGTTCAGCTGTCAATCATCTCCGGCTGGTGCAGCATGTGTACAGACGGTCGGCTGACCGCCCGTACACACACAGCGATGCACCAATATATTGGTAGATATATTGGTCATCACGCTGTGCAGCGTTCACAGACATATCGTTCATACACACTGGCCGGTGGACCCGCAAAATATCGTCCGTTCAATTGACTTGCCGATATATCAGCTAGTGTGCATGCACATTTAGTTGTAAGCAAAGATGACTAATGTACTAGTAGCATAGAACACGCTTTAGGATAGAATAGTAATTTATATTCGATATTGAAGATTACATGGGAAACCCCACACAGAGTTGCAATAATATTTCTTAAATATTATACTTTTATCTCAATACATTAGATCAGTAGGGATCCAGTGCCTCAACACCGATCAGCTCTGAATCACCTTCATAACTGAAAACTATTCATATGGAGGAACACCAGCCTGCACTCAGGAGGAAGTCATTTGCTAACTGCAAAACAGCAGCTTGCAGTGAATGTGTCTTTGTGCCCACCATTCCCCATGACTTGTGCAAGTGCACCTAGATTTCTGCCAGGGTTTCTAGATTTGAGCAGCAAGTTTGACATACTTGAAGAGTGTCCCCTAGTGATGTACTGAGTTGGTGTATTCATGTGCTTTATTTTGCTAAACAGAATAGAGATTTAATTTTATACAAATGGTGGTTCACAACACTTTAGTAGATTTTGTACTTGCAGCTTTCATTTGACAATTTGTAGTCAGCAGTCTTGTTTTTTTATAAACTATTATGCCAATGTATTCTTCCTTTAGTAATACTTAAAGTTGACAATATAAACTCTGATGCTGAGTTGACAAAATACTTGTTAATGGAGTGTATCTTGCGTGCTTTTGAACTGATCATTCTCCGGAGCCAAGCACACACGAGTACTGAGAATATCATGAATTCCACTCTGCCGCTGGCTTTTTATTTGTAGAGGACAACCACCAGGAGATGTCATTAACAGGATACGGTTAGCATCCCGGCAGTTGGGATGCCAGCAGTCATGTGACCAATGCCGGAATCCCGACACCACTCGGAATACCGGCTCCAGAACGCAGATTGCCAAAAATCCCCAAGGTAAGTATCGCAGTGACTGTTAGGGTCCGAGGGGGAAGGGGGTACTCACCTCAATCCAGTGTCCAGGTTATAATCCACGTACTTGGCAAAAAAAAAAAAAACGAACACCCGGACCAAACGGACTGAAAGGGGTCCCATGTTTACACATGGGACCCCTTTCCACGAATGCCGGGACCCCACGTGACTGCTGTCACAGAAGGTCCTTTCAGCCAATCAGGAAGCGCTACTTCGTGGCACTCATCTGATTGGCTGTATGCGCGTCTGCTGTCAGACAGCGCATCGCACAGCTCCCTCCATTAGTTTCAATGGTGGGAACTTTGCGGGTAGCGGTGGGGTTACCCGCGGTCAGTGGCTGACCGCGGGTGACCTCACCGCTGACGCAAAGTTCCCACAATTGAATATAATGGAGAGGCTTTGCGATGCGCTGTCTGACAGCAGACTCGCATACAGCCAATCAGGTGAGTGCCACGAAGTAGCGCTTCCTGATTGGCTGAAGGGACCTTCTGTGACAGCAGTCACGTGGGGTCCCGGCATTCGTGGAAAGGGGTTCCATGTGTAAACATGGGACCCCTTTCAGTCCGTTTGGTCCGGGTGTTCGTTTTTTTTTTTTTGCCAAGTACGTGGATTATAACCTGGACACTGGATTGAGGTGAGTATAATTTTATTCACAGGTACCCCGGATTCTACTTGGACAAGTGGACCGAACGTCGTGTCAACATAGGTAAGTATGTGTGTGTCGGCAGGTGTGAAATAAAGTTGTACTATCACGGTGTGCGTGTTCTGTTTTTATTTGGGTATTTTTTTTCCAGTAGAACTACAGGTACCAGCGGGCCCGTTTTTCTCCCGCATGCTGGTACTTGTGGTTCTCCAAGTACCAGCTTGCGGGGGAGGCTTGCTGGGACTTGTAGTACTACTGGAAAAAACAATATTCTTTAATTTTTCCAAAGGCTATCAGCCCCCCATCCGCAGCCCTTGGATGGGGGGGACAGCCTCGGGCTTCACCCCTGGCCCTTGGGTGGCTGGGGGGGGGGGGGGCCCTTGATTGAAGGGGTCCCCACTCCCCCAGGGTACCCCGGCCAGGGGTGACTAGTTGGATATTTAATGCCACGGCCGCAGGGCGCTGTATAAAAGTGACCCCCGGCTGTGGCATTATCTGTCCAGCTAGTGGAGCCCGATGCTGGTGTAAAAAATACGGGGGACCCCTACTCTTTTTGTCCCCTGTATTTTTTGCACCAGCACCAGGCGCAGAGCCCGGTGCTGGCTTTAAAAATACGGGGGATGCCCTGTCATTTCCCCCCCTGGATTTTTAGAACCAGGACCGGCTCGAAGAGCCCGAGGCTGGTTATGCTTTGGAGGGGGGACCCCACGCCATTTTTTTTCGGGATTTTACAATTCCATTTAAAAAAAATAATAATAATAATATTTTTAAAAATATATAAATAATACTTGTGCCTCCAAAATAGACAAACCAAGTACCTAATCCCTTCTAATATAAATAGATATGCTATTACCAATAAAAAAAAACGCCAAAAAAAATGTTTTAAATTTTTTTTATTAGTTTCCCCCACCAAAGTGTGGCGAATTGAAAATGACGAATTTACTGTCTAAAAGCACTGTTGTCGAATTTCCAAACTTCAATTGAATATACTTTTGGCGAATTGCTGCATTTGTACCATTGCAGAAATGTCGAATTTGACAAATGTCGAATTTCAAAAAGTCGAATTTTGAAAGTCCGTTTTTTTGACGGAAAGTACTGAATTGCATTGTCGAATTTTTTTTTTTGGCGAAAAAGTCCTGTTTTTCGACAATTTCGGGAATTCGACCGCAATTGCATATACCCCTATGACTCTCTTCTAGTCTCCAAACCTTTAAGCGTTCCCTGAAAACTCACCTCTTCAGGCGGGTGTACTATGGTATGCCAGCGGCCGGGCTCCCGGCGACCAGCATACCGACGCCTGGAGCCCGACTGCTGGCATTTTGACAGTGTGGCGAGCGCAAAGGAGCCCATTGCGGGCTCGCTGCGCTCGCCACACTGCGGGCACGGTGGTGCGCTAAGCGCGCCACGCTATTTATTCTTCCTCCAGGGGGGTCGTGGACCCCCACGAGGGAGAATATCTGTCGGTATGCCGGGTGTTGGGATCCTGGCGCCAGTATACTGTGCGCCGGGATCCCGACATTCGGCATACTGAAGACCACCCCATCAGGCAATTCAGGTATCAATTTCCAGAACTGCCCACATAACTTTCATAAACTTTCCTATCAAATTGCATCCACTCTGTACAGTCCACACATATCCTCACATGTCTTCTCATTCTTCACTTTCCCTTTCTCTCGACACCGGTTCATCACTGCTGTGTGACCATATCATACAGCCCACCAAGAACCTTTGGAATCTGGTGGATAACTATGCAATAGATAGCACCTTTCCTTGTGTATCCATGCCTATTTCCCTATAGAATGTAAGCTTGCGAGCAGGGCCTTCCTACCTCTATGACTATTATTACCCAGTTTTGTTATATCATTATTTCCAATTGTAAAGCGCAATGGAATTTGCTGCGCTATATAAGAAACTGTTAATAAATAAATAAATAAATAAATAAATAAATAATTAGGGGCCTAATTCAGACCTGATCGCAGCAGCAAATTTGTTAGCTAATGGGCAAAACCATGTGCACTGCAGGGGGGCAGATATAACATGTGCAGAGAGAGTCAGATTTGGGTGGGGTGTGTTCAAACTGATATCTAAATTGCAGTGTAAAAATAAAGCAGCCAGTATTTACCATACCTCCCAACTGTCCCGATTTTCGCTGGACAGTCCCTTTTTTGGGGGACTGTCCCGCTATCCCACCCGCGGGCCGCACTGTCCCGCAGTGGGGGGGGACAGTTGGGAGGCTCTGTGTCTCGCTGCCCTGCTTACCAGAGCAGCGGTGAATAGACGCTGTGCGCGTGCGCACAGCGTCTATTCACTGGAGTCAGAGGGAGAGGGGGCATGCCAGCGGCTCACAGATCGCTGGGCATGCCCCCTCAGTGACGAAAACGGGGCGTAGCTCGCGATCGCGGGTCCTCCCATGAAGCCACGCCCCTTTCCTTAGGCCGCGCCCATTTTCTGGAGCGCGCGCGGCGAAGCCGCGCGTGTGTCCCTCCTTCCGAGAAAGAAAAGTTGGGAGGTATGTATTTACCCTGCACAGAAACAATATTAACCCACCCAAATCTAACACTCTCTGCGCATGTTAGATCTGCCCCACCTGCACTGCACATGGTTTTGCCCAACTTGCTGCTGCAATCAGATCTGAGTTAGGCCCTAGATATCCTGCTATATACTAACCTCCACATTAGTGGTCTGCTCTAATCACTAGCCACCAAATTGGAAGTGTGGCCACTTACAAACCACTACGCTAGTGGTCTGCTTTAAACACTAGCTGCCAGATTGAAGGTTCTGCTTACCATTAGATTGAAGCATCTTAACTTTGAAGCTGTAAGCTGATGCTCCTCAGTATCTGATAGGCTTGAAGCAGGCCCAGATATCCCACAAGGTAACCTAAGCACCCCAAGCGGCCCTTGGACAGGCCCCAGAAAGAAATCTGACCTGCCCAAAATGTTCCCAGAGTAGCACTGCGCAACTACTGCATGAAGTCATTACATCATGTGGACTCACTCATACCCCCAGAGTCCCGTTGTCTGCACTGTGCATGTCAATTACTTGTAATATACGTGTAATGTAAAACAGTCCTATCAACTTCCCACCTACCATAAAAAAAATCCTATAGTATGCTTGAAAAAAATTAAATAAAAGTGATTGCAGGGTTGTTGGGTAGACAGTGTCTAGCTTGTGAAATTACCCTGGCACCCCAGTAATTTCACTGTTATAGTAGGGCAGGCAGGGCCGGCTCTCTTGGAAAAGCGGGCTTGGCATCCTGGGAAAAGTGGGCGTGGCCTCTGTAAAAGTGGGCGTGGCCTCGTAACTTCATATCATCAAACTATAAATAAGTATATTTTCACACTCCCTCTACGCACACAATTAGCAGCCTTACACATAACAGCCACAGTAGTGTTTCTTACACACAATGTCTCCAATATAGTGCCAGATACACATAATGTGCAGTGCCAGATACACATGATATGCCCCTCAGCATGCTAGATAATAAGAATTTACTTACCGATAATTCTATTTCTCGGAGTCCGTAGTGGATGCTGGGGTTCCTGAAAGGACCATGGGGAATAGCGGCTCCGCAGGAGACAGGGCACAAAAAAGTAAAGCTTTACTAGGTCAGGTGGTGTGCACTGGCTCCTCCCCCCATGACCCTCCTCCAGACTCCAGTTAGGTACTGTGCCCGGACGAGCATACACAATAAGGGAGGCATTTTGAATCCCGGGTAAGACTCATACCAGCCACACCAATCACACCGTACAACTTGTGATCTAAACCCAGTTAACAGTATGACAACAGAAAGGGCCTCTTAAAGATGGCTCCTTAACAATAACCCGAATTAGTTAACAATAACTATGTACAAGTATTGCAGATAATCCGCACTTGGGATGGGCGCCCAGCATCCACTACGGACTCCGAGAAATAGAATTATCGGTAAGTAAATTCTTATTTTCTCTATCGTCCTAAGTGGATGCTGGGGTTCCTGAAAGGACCATGGGGATTATACCAAAGCTCCCAAACGGGCGGGAGAGTGCGGATGACTCTGCAGCACCGAATGAGAGAACTCCAGGTCCTCCTTTGCCAGGGTATCAAATTTGTAAAATTTTACAAACGTGTTCTCCCCCGACCACGTAGCTGCTCGGCAGAGTTGTAATGCCGAGACCCCTCGGGCAGCCGCCCAAGATGAGCCCACCTTCCTTGTGGAGTGGGCTTTTACAGTTTTAGGCTGTGGCAGGCCTGCCACAGAATGTGCAAGTTGAATTGTGTTACAAATCCAACGAGCAATCGACTGCTTAGAAGCAGGTGCGCCCAACTTGTTGGGTGCATACAATATAAACAGCGAGTCAGATTTTCTGACTCCAGCCGTCCTTGCAATGTATATTTTTAAGGCTCTGACAACGTCCAACAACTTGGAGTCCTCCAAGTCGCTAGTGGCCGCAGGCACCACAATAGGTTGGTTCAGATGAAATGCTGATACCACTTTAGGGAGAAAATGCGGACGAGTCCGCAGTTCTGCCCTATCCGAATGGAAGATTAGATAAGGACTTTTATAAGATAAAGCCGCCAATTCAGATACTCTCCTGGCAGAGGCCAGGGCTAGTAACATAGTCACTTTCAATGTGAGATATTTCAAATCCACCTTTTTCAATGGTTCAAACCAATGGGATTTGAGGAAATCTAAAACTACATTTAGATCCCACGGTGCCACCGGAGGCACCACAGGAGGCTGTATATGCAGTACTCCCTTGACAAAAGTCTGGACCTCAGGGACAGAGGCCAATTCTTTTTGGAAGAATATTGACAGGGCCGAAATTTGAACCTTAATGGATCCCAATTTGAGACCCATAGATAATCCTGATTGCAGGAAATGTAGGAAACGACCCAGTTGGAATTCCTCCGTCGGAACCCTCCGATCCTCGCACCACGCTACATATTTTCGCCAAATGCGGTGATAATGTTTCACGGTGACTTCCTTCCGTGCCTTAATCAAGGTAGGAATGACTTCTTCTGGAATGCCTTTCCCTTTTAGGATCTGGCGTTCAACCGCCATGCCGTCAAACGCAGCCGCGGTAAGTCTTGAAAAAGACAGGGACCCTGCTGTAGCAGGTCCCTTCTCAGAGGTAGAGGCCACGGTTCGTCCGTGAGCATCTCTTGAAGTTCCGGATACCAAGTCCTTCTCGGCCAATCCGGAACCACTAGTATTGTTCTTACTCTTCTTTGCCGTATGATCTTCAATACCTTTGGTATGAGCGGCAGAGGAGGAAACACATACACTGACTGGTACACCCAAGGAGTTACCAGTGCGTCCACAGCTATTGCCTGTGGATCTCTTGACCTGGCGCAATATTTGTCCAGTTTCTTGTTGAGGCGAGACGCCATCATGTCTACAATTGGTCTTTCCCAACGGTCTATTAACATGTTGAAGACTTCTGGATGTAGACCCCACTCTCCCGGATGAAGATCGTGTCTGCTGAGGAAGTCTGCTTCCCAGTTGTCCACGCCCGGGATGAACACTGCTGACAGTGCTATCACGTGATTCTCCGCCCAGCGAAGAATCTTGGCAGCTTCTGCCATTGCACTCCTGCTTCTTGTGCCGCCCTGCCTGTTTACATGGGCGACCGCCGTGATGTTGTCCGACTGAATCAACACCGGCTTTCCTTGCAGGAGAAGTTCCGCCTGGCTTAGAGCATTGTAGATTGCTCTTAGTTCCAGAATGTTTATGTGAAGAGACTTTTCCAGACTCGTCCATACTCCCTGGAAGTTTCTTCCTTGTGTGACTGCTCCCCAGCCTCTCAGGCTGGCGTCCGTGGTCACCAGGATCCAATCCTGAATGCCGAATCTGCGGCCTTCTAATAGGTGAGCCTTCTGCAACCACCACAGAAGTGACACCCTTGTCTTTGGTGACAGGGTTATTCGCAGGTGCATCTGCAGATGCGACCCTGACCATTTGTCCAACAGATCCCTTTGGAATATTCTTGCATGGAATCTGCCGAATGGAATTGCTTCGTAAGAAGCCACCATTTTTCCCAGGACTCTTGTGCATTGATGTACTGACACTTTTCCTGGTTTTAGGAGGTTCCTGACCAGATCGGATAACTCCTTGGCTTTTTCCTCTGGAAGGAAAACCTTTTTCTGAACCGTGTCCAGAATCATTCCTAGGAACAGCAGACGAGTTGTCGGGATTAAATGGGATTTTGGAATATTCAGAATCCACCCGTGTTGTCTTAGCACCTCTTGAGATAGTGCTAAAGCTGTCTCCAGCTGTTCTCTGGACCTTGCCCTTATTAGGAGATCGTCCAAGTATGGGATAACTAATACGCCTTTTCTTCGAAGAAGAATCATCATCTCGGCCATTACCTTGGTAAAGACCCGAGGCGCCGTGGACAATCCGAACGGCAGCGTCTGAAACTGATAGTGACAGTTTTGAACAATGAACCTGAGGTACCCCTGGTGTGCGGGGTAAATCGGAACGTGTAGATACGCATCCTTGATGTCCAAGGATACCATAAAGTCCCCTTCTTCCAGGTTCGCTATCACTGCTCTGAGTGACTCCATCTTGAACTTGAACTTTTTTATGTAGAGGTTCAAGGACTTCAGATTTAGAATAGGCCTTACCGAGCCATCCGGCTTCGGTACCACAAATAGAGTGGAATAATACCCCTTTCCTTGTTGTAATAGGGGTACTTTGACTATCACCTGCTGAGCGTACAGCTTGTGAATGGCTTCCAACACCCTCTCCCTTTCGGAAGAGACGGTTGGTAAGGCAGACTTCAGGAAACGATGAGGAGGATCCGTCTCTAATTCCAACCTGTACCCCTGAGATATTATCTGCAGGATCCAGGGGTCTACCTGCGAGTGAGCCCACTGCGCGCTGTAATTTTTGAGACGGCCCCCCACTGTCCCCGAGTCCGCTTGAGAGGCCCCAGCGTCATGCTGAGGTTTTTGCAGGAGCCGGGGAGGGCTTCTGTTCCTGGGAAGGAGCTGCCTGTTGGTGTCTCTTCCCTCTTCCTCTGCCTCGTGGCAGGTACGACAAGCCCTTTGCTCTCTTATTTTTGTAGGAGCGAAAAGGCTGCGGTTGAAAGGTCGGTGCCTTTCTCTGTTGGGGAGTGACTTGAGGTAAAAAAGTGGATTTCCCGGCAGTAGCCGTGGCCACCAAGTCTGATAGACCAACTCCAAATAACTCCTCCCCTTTATACGGCAAAACCTCCATGTGACGTTTTGAATCCGCATCGCCTGTCCACTGTCGTGTCCATAAGGCTCTTCTGGCTGAAATGGACATAGCACTCACCCGAGATGCCAGTGTGCAAATATCCCTCTGTGCATCACGCATATAGATAAATGCATCCTTTATTTGTTCTAACGACAGTAAAACATTGTCCCTATCTAGGGTATCAATATTTTCAATCAGGGATTCTGACCAAACTACTCCAGCACTGCACATCCAGGCAGTTGCTATAGCTGGTCGTAGTATAACACCTGCATGTGTGTATATATTCTTTTGAATAACTTCCATCTTTCTATCTGATGGATCCTTAAGTGCGGCCGTCTCAGGAGAGGGTAACGCCACTTGTTTGGATAAGCGTGTGAGCGCCTTGTCCACCTTAGGGGGTGTTTCCCAGCGCGCCCTAACCTCTGGCGGGAAAGGGTATAATGCCAATAACTTTTTTGAAATTATCAACTTTTTATCAGGAGCAACCCACGCTTCATCACACACGTCATTTAATTCTTCTGATTCAGGAAAAACTGTTTGTAGTTTTTTCACACCATACATAATACCCTGTTTTACGGTATCTGTAGTATCAGCTAAATGTAACGTCTCCTTCATTGCCAAAATCATATAACGTGTGGCCCTACTGGAAAATACGTTTGAATTTCTACCGTCGTCACTGGAATCAGTGCCCGTGTCTGGGTCTGTGTCGACCGACTGAGGCAAAGGGCGTTTTACAGCCCCTGACGGTGTTTGAGGCGCCTGGACAGGCATTAATTGATTGTCCGGCCGCCTCATGTCCTCAACTGACTGTTTAAGGGAAGATAAACCATCACGTAATTCCACAAATAAAGGCATCCATTCTGGTGTCGACCCCCTGGGGGGTGACATCTGCATATTTGGCAATTGCTCCGCCTCCACACCAATATCGTCCTCATACATGTCGACACCACGTACCGACACACACCGCAAACTCACAGGGAATGCTCTAATGAAGACAGGACCCACTAGCCCTTTTGGGGAGACAGAGGGAGAGTCTGCCAGCACACACCACAAAGCGCTATATATACAAGGGATATCCTTATATTAAGTGCTCCCTTATAGCTGCTTTAATATATATATATATAGCCATTAATGTGCCCCCCCTCTCTGTTTTACCCTGTTTCTGTAGTGCAGTGCAGGGGAGAGACCTGGGAGCCGTTCTGACCAGCGGAGCTGTGACAGAAAATGGCGCCGTGTGCTGAGGAGATAGGCCCCGCCCCTTTTTCGGCGGGTTCTTCTCCCGCTATTTTTCCAGTCAGGCAGGGGTTAAATATCTCCATATAGCCCCTATGGGCTATATGTGAGGTATTTTTAGCCTTGTATAAGGTTTATATTTGCCTCTCAGAGCGCCCCCCCCCAGCGCTCTGCACCCTCAGTGACTGCCCAGTGAAGTGTGCTGAGAGGAAAATGGCGCACAGCTGCAGTGCTGTGCGCTACCTTATGAAGACTGAGGAGTCTTCAGCCGCCGGTTTCCGGACCTCTTCACGCTTCAGCATCTGCAAGGGGGTCGGCGGCGCGGCTCCGGGACCGGACTCCACGGCTGGGCCTGTGTTCGATCCCTCTGGAGCTAATGGTGTCCAGTAGCCAAGTAGCAAATCCACTCTGCATGCAGGTGAGTTTACTACTTTCCCCCTAAGTCCCACGTTGCAGTGATCCTGTTGCCAGCAGGACTCACTGTAAAGAAAAAAAACCTAAACTAAACTTTCTCTAAGCAGCTCTTTAGGAGAGCCACCTAGATTGCACCCTTCTCGTTCGGGCACAAAATCTAACTGGAGTCTGGAGGAGGGTCATGGGGGGAGGAGCCAGTGCACACCACCTGACCTAGTAAAGCTTTACTTTTTTGTGCCCTGTCTCCTGCGGAGCCGCTATTCCCCATGGTCCTTTCAGGAACCCCAGCATCCACTTAGGACGATAGAGAAAAACATGATATGCCCCCCAGCAGTACCAGATAGACATGACATGCCCAGCAGCAGTGCCAGCTGCACATGACATGCCCCGCAGCAGTGCCAGTTACACACAACATGCCCCGCAGCAGTGCCAGCTACACATATGCCCCGCAGCAGTGCCAGCTACACATGACATGCCCCGTAGCAGTGCCAGCTACACACATTATGCCCCCCAGCAGTGCCAGCTACACATGATAGTGTTCACTTTTTAGGGCAGGGTGCTGATCACAGAGAGGGCACATTTTTAAGTTAGGAGGGCAAAATGATGTACATACTGTAATGCTTGTTGTTCCTCTACCTACATGCCAAAGCATGGACAGTGCGCGCCAAAGGTGCGCAGCAAAAATTTAGGGGCATTGCTTCGTAAGGAAGGTGCGTGGCCACATAATAGTGGCAATTTGCATTACACCACACAGTAGGGCAGCTAATACACATTGCACCAGGTAGAACCTCCTATACACTTTGCGCCAGGCAGAGCACGTTACACACTTTGCGCCAGGCACAGGACTGAGACACTTTGCGCCAGGTAGAGAGCACTGAGACATTGCCTAACCACAGACGCTACACGTGACATGCCCCCCAGCAGTGCCAGCTCCACGTGACATGCCCTCCAGCAGTGCCAGCTCCACGTGACATGCCCCCCAGCAGTGCCAGCTCCACGTGACATGACCCCCAGCAGTGCCAGATACATAAATGGCCACACAGTGCCAGATATGTCCCCACAGTTCCAGATACATAAATGCCCCCACAGTGCCAGATACATAAATGCCCCCACAGTGCCAGATACATAAATGCCCCCACAGTGCCAGATGCATAAATGCCTCCACAGGGCAGATATGCCCCCACAGTGCCAGATACATAAATGCCCCCACAGTGCCGATATGCCCCCACAGTGCAGATATGCCTCCATAGTTCCAGAAACATAAATGCCCCCACAGTGCAGATATGTCTCCATAGTGCCAGATACATAAATGCCCCCAGTGTCAGATACATAAATGCCCCCACAGTGCCAGATACATATATGCCTCCACAGTGTCAGATGCATAAATGCCCCCACAGTGTCAGATATATAAATGCCCCCACAGTGCCAGATACATAAATGCCCCCACAGTGCCAGATACATAAATGCCCTCAGTGCCGATATGCCCCCACAGTGCCAGATACATAAATGCCCCCAGTGCCGATATGCCCCCACAGTGCCAGATACATAAATGCCCCCACAGTGCCAGATACATAAATGCCCCCACAGTGCAGATATGGCTCCATAGTGCCAGAGACATAAATGCCCCCAGTGTCAGATACATAAATGCCCCCACAGTGCCAGATATGTCCCCACAGTGCCAGATACAGAAATGCCCGCAATTCCAGATACACATGTCCCATGCCCCCAGTGCCAGACATGCCCCCAGTGCCAGACATGTCCCCAGTGCCAGATATCACCTCCCCCCCCCCCCGTGCTGCTCACCGCGCTTCTGCTGCTGAGTGACGACGAGTCTGTCTGTGCTGCTCTTTAGCTGCGGGCGGGGAGGAGAGCGCAGCGTGCGCCTCTCCTAGCCCTCAATCTGTGGCGGCCGCGGCGGTGTAAAGCTTCAACTAGGCGCCGGTCCGCAAGCCAATCAAAGCTCGCGGACCGGCAGCCAATCAGCCTCAGCTGCCGGACCGCGAGCTCTGGTTGGCTCACGGGCCAGGCCGGCGCCGGTTAGCTGGGGGGTGGGAGGGGGTGTACACAGGGGCCGGGCTTTGAGACAGATGGACTCTGCAGTGCTGGGACGGCTCCAGGCTCCAATATGGCGGCCAGAGCTAGCGGCGCCCATAAAGTGCGGCGCCCTGTTCGGACGCTCTATTGGAACATGCCTGGAGCCGGCCCTGAGGGCAGGCACCCAGTGTTTGCAGTGTGAAAATGCAAATTAAAGTCCTGTGCCATACAGCCTGGGAAAGATAAACCAACCATTGTCTGTGGTGATAACTCATCACAATCGTTGTATGTCCTAGGCACTAAGCAGGGCACAGACACACACCTTACTGTGCATGTTCCCTAACCCACCACAATACCAGCTCTTTGTGTCCACACCACAGCCCACATTGCAGATTCTACCTTGCAGTGACCTTCTAATCCCTATAACTCTTTCATATCAGAATTATGTGTTGTATGTAAGGAGCAACGGGGAGAGGGCCATCAACCGTTATAGTACTAAGAGGGAAAAACTTAGGGTAAGGGCATTAGGGTTAATTTACAGGTTTGGGTTATGTTATTAGGGATAGTGTATTACGGTTGGTGTAGCAGTTTGGGTTAGGGTATTAGGGTTGCATAGGGTTTAGAGGACTGAGTTTGGGGTTAGGATTTTGGGGTTATGGTTAGGGTGAGGTTTGTGGTTAGGGATGATTTAGGATATGGATTAGGGCAGGAATGCTATGCATCCTGGATTTATAGATCTAAATATCTTTGTGTAGATTCAGGCCCAGAGTTTACAGTTTTCAACTGCTGTGTAAGGTGGAAGTTGGTTTACTTTAATTGTGATGCAGGTTTCAAATCTACTTCCAAAAGACCTAGGGCCTGATTCAGATTTGTACGCAATGCAGATGTTCATGCAACTGAGGGATTATTGGTAGTCTGTGCACGTGCTGCAATCACGCCAAGTTACTTTTGTGAAGTCGCAACCAGGAATAAAAATATAGTGCTATGGATTGTTGAAGGAGGGGGGCCCCAAACCAGTATCCAAGGCCCCATGAGGTCTAAATCTTGCTTGGAGTGTTATAGGTCAATACCATACTTCCAGTCGGAAGAAGTGAAGAGGCCATGAAACAGCCCTATTACAGGAAGAAGCAGCAAAGAGGTGGGGTCTTACCCTTGAAATGAGCAGACGGGAGTACAGCTTTGAAGGGGCAGTTAGAAAGGGCTAGAAAGGGCAACTACAGTGCTTCCGCTGGCCCTGCTTATTTCTGCCACCATGTCGGAGGACTTTTTTCAATTTTCCAACAGATTGAAGGTCCTGCCATACAGTAGCAACCAGATTCTAATTCTAGCCATATACTTGCCATCATATTGGAATACATATCATATACACAGCCACCAAATTGGATGAGATTAGAGATCCTGCCATGCAATGGTTAACAGATTAGAGGCAATGCCATACAATAGACATCAGATTGTAAAATCTGCCATACAATAGCCATCTGATTGAGGCGGTCTGCAGTAGCTCACAAGGTTAATTGAGGTCAACCACAAGCCAGTTCCCACCATATACTGCTATGGGGATTTTTCCCCATAGAAGCACATGGGCTCCTCTTGAGTGACAGCTCTGCAGCCCTAAGAAAACCAGGAGAGTGTTACTGATTGGCTGGTGGGTCCCCAAGTGAAAGATGGCATGTGGAGGCCCGCCATTCTGGAAAGTGAATTCATGTGTATACACCGAGATTCCCTTACGTCAACTGGATCGTGTTTTTTAAATTTTTTATTTCTAACCCCTGTGATGTCTACATGGACAGAGGAGGGCCGATCTACACTGGAATTAGGTATTATTTCTCTAACGTCTAAGTGGATGCTGGCGACTCCGAAAGGACCATGGGGAATAGCGGCTCCGCAGGAGACTGGGCACAAAGTAAAAGCTTTAGGACTAGCTGGTGTGCACTGGCTCCTCCCCCTATGACCCTCCTCCAAGCCTCAGTTAAGATTTTGTGCCCGAACGAGAAGGGTGCAATCTAGGTGGCTCTCCTGAGCTGCTTAGAGTAAAAGTTTAAATAGGTTTTTTTATTTTCAGTGAGACCTGCTGGCAACAGGCTCACTGCATCGAGGGACTAAGGGGAGAAGAAGCGAACTCACCTGCGTGCAGAGTGGATTGGGCTTCTTAGGCTACTGGACATTAGCTCCAGAGGGACGATCACAGGCCCAGCCATGGATGGGTCCCGGAGCCGCGCCGCCGGCCCCCTTACAGAGCCAGAAGAGTGAAGAGGTCCGGAAAATCGGCGGCAGAAGACGTCCTGTCTTCAATAAGGTAGCGCACAGCACCGCAGCTGTGCGCCATTGCTCTCAGCACACTTCACACTCCGGTCACTGAGGGTGCAGGGCGCTGGGGGGGGGGCGCCCTGGGACGCAATGAAAATACCTTAAATGGCTAAAAATACATCACATATAGCTCCTGGGCTATATGGATGTATTTAACCCCTGCCAGTTTTCCACAAAAAAGCGGGAGAAAGGCCGCCGAGAAGGGGGCGGAGCCTATCTCCTCAGCACACAAGCGCCATTTTTTCCTCACAGCTCCGTTGGAGGAAGGCTCCCTGACTCTCCCCTGCAGTCCTGCACTACAGAAACAGGGTAAAACAAGAGAGGGGGGGCACTAAATTGGCATATTAATATATACAGCAGCTATATTAGGGAAAAACACTTATATAAGGTTATCCCTGTATATATATAGCGCTCTGGTGTGTGCTGGCAAACTCTCCCTCTGTCTCCCCAAAGGGCTAGTGGGGTCCTGTCCTCTATCAGAGCATTCCCTGTGTGTGTGCTGTGTGTCGGTACGCTGTGTCGACATGTATGAGGAGGAAAAAGGTGTGGAGGCGGAGCAATTGTCTGTGTTAGTGATGTCACCCCCTAGGGAGTCGACACCTGACTGGATGGTCTTATGGAAAGAATTACGTGATAGTGTCGGCACTTTACAAAAGACTGTTGACGACATGAGAAAGCCGGCAAATCAGTTAATACCTGTACAGGCGTCTCAAACACCGTCAGGGGCTCTAAAACGCCCGTTACCTCAGGTCGATACAGACACTGACACGGACACTGACTTCAGTGTCGACGGTGAGGAAACAAACGTATTTTCCAGTAGGGCCACACGTTACATGATCACGGCAATGAAGGAGGTTTTGAACATTTCTGATACTACAAGTACCACAAAAAAGGGTATTATGTGGGGTGTGAAAAAACTACCCGTAGTTTTTCCTGAATCAGATGAATTAAATGAGGTGTGTGATGAAGCGTGGGTTTCCCCCGATAAAAAACTGCTAATTTCTAAAAAATTATTGGCATTATACCCTTTCCCGCCAGAGGTTAGGGCGCGTTGGGAAACACCCCCTAGCGTAGATAAGGCGCTCACACGCTTATCAAAACAAGTGGCGTTACCGTCCCCTGATACGGCCGCCCTCAAGGAACCAGCTGATAGGAAGCTGGAAAATATCCTTAAAAGTATATACACACATACTGGTATTATACTGCGACCAGCAATCGCCTCAGCCTGGATGTGCAGTGCTGGGGTGGCTTGGTCGGATTCCCTGACTGAAAATATTGATACCCTGGACAGGGACAATATATTATTGACTATAGAGCATTTAAAGGATGCATTTCTATATATGCAAGATGCACAGAGGGATATTTGCACTCTGGCATCAAGAGTAAGTGCGATGTCCATTTCTGCCAGAAGAGGATTATGGACGCGACAGTGGTCAGGGGATGCGGATTCCAAACGGCATATGGAAGTATTGCCGTATAAAGGGGAGGAGTTATTTGGGGTCGGTCTATCGGACCTGGTGGCCACGGCAACGGCTGGAAAATCCACCTTTTTACCCCAAGTCACCTCGCAGCAGAAAAAGATACCGTCTTTTCAGGCTTAGTCCTTTCGTCCCCATAAGGGCAAGCGGGCAAAAGGCCACTCATCTGCCCCGGGGCAGAGGAAGGGGAAAAAGACTGCAGCAGACAGCCTCTTCCCACGAACAGAAGCCCTCCCCCGCTTCTGCCAAGTCCTCAGCATGACGCTGGGGCCTTACAAGCGGACTCAGGCACGGTGGGGGCCCGTCTCAAGAATTTCAGCGCGCAGTGGGCTCACTCGCAAGTGGACCCCTGGATCCTGCAGGTAGTATCTCAGGGGTACAAATTGGAATTCGAGACGTCTCCCCCTCGCCGGTTCCTGAAGTCTGCTTTACCAACGTCTCCCCCCGACAGGGAGGCGGTATTGGAATCCATTCACAAGCTGTATTCCCAGCAGGTGATAATCAAGGTACCCCTCCTACAACAGGGAAAGGGGTATTATTCCACGCTGTTTGTGGTACCGAAGCCGGACGGCTCGGTGAGACCCATTTTAAATCTGAAATCCTTGAACACTTACATAAAAAGGTTCAAGTTCAAGATGGAGTCACTCAGAGCAGTGATAGCGAACCTGGAAGAAGGGGACTATATGGTGTCTCTGGACATCAAGGATGCTTACCTCCATGTCCCAATTTGCCCTTCTCACCAAGGGTACCTCAGGTTTGTGGTACAGAACTGTCACTATCAGTTTCAGACGCTGCCGTTTGGATTGTCCACGGCACCCCGGGTCTTTACCAAGGTAATGGCCGAAATGATGATTCTTCTTCGAAGAAAAGGCGTCTTAATTATCCCATACTTGGACGATCTCCTGATAAGGGCAAGGTCCAGAGAACAGTTAGAGGTCGGAGTAGCACTATCTCAAGTAGTACTACGACAGCACGGATGGATTCTAAATATTCCAAAATCGCAGCTGATTCCGACGACACGTCTGCTGTTCCTAGGGATGATTCTGGACACAGTACAGAAAAAGGTGTTTCTCCCGGAGGAGAAAGCCAAGGAGTTATCCGACCTAGTCAGGAACCTCCTAAGACCAGGCCAAGTGTCAGTACATCAATGCACAAGGGTCCTGGGAAAGATGGTGGCTTCTTACGAAGCGATTCCATTCGGCAGATTCCACGCAAGAACTTTTCAGTGGGATCTGCTGGACAAATGGTCCGGATCGCATCTTCAAATGCATCAGCGGATAACCCTGTCTCCAAGGACAAGCGTGTCTCTCCTGTGGTGGTTACAGAGTGCTCATCTCCTAGAGGGCCGCAGATTCGGCATTCAGGATTGGGTCCTGGTGACCACGGATGCCAGCCTGAGAGGCTGGGGAGCAGTCACACAGGGAAGAAATTTCCAGGGCTTGTGGTCAAGCATGGAAACGTCACTTCACATAAATATCCTGGAACTAAGGGCCATTTACAATGCCCTAAGTCAGGCAAGACCTCTGCTTCAGGGTCAGCCGGTGTTGATCCAGTCGGACAACATCACGGCAGTCGCCCACGTAAACAGACAGGGCGGCACAAGAAGCAGGAGGGCAATGATGGAAGTGGCAAGGATTCTTCGCTGGGCGGAGAATCATGTGATAGCACTGTCAGCAGTGTTCATTCCGGGAGTGGACAACTGGGAAGCAGACTTCCTCAGCAGACACGATCTTCACCCGGGGGAGTGGGGACTTCACCCAGAAGTCTTCCACATGATTGTGAACCGTTGGGAAAAACCAAAGGTGGACATGATGGCGTCCCGCCTCAACAAAAAACTGGACAGATATTGCGCCAGGTCAAGGGACCCTCAGGCAATAGCTGTGGACGCTCTGGTAACACCGTGGGTGTACCAGTCAGTGTATGTGTTCCCTCCTCTTCCTCTCATACCAAAAGTACTGAGAATCATAAGAAGGAGAGGAGTAAAGACTATACCCGTGGCTCCGGATTGGCCAAGAAGGACTTGGTACCCGGAAATTCAAGAGATGCTCACGGAAGACCCGTGGCCTCTACCTCTAAGAAAGGACCTGCTCCAGCAGGGACCATGTCTGTTCCAAGACTTACCGCGGCTGCGTTTGACGGCATGGCGGTTGAACGCCGGATCCTGAAGGAAAAAGGCATTCCGGATGAAGTCATCCCTACCCTGATCAAAGCCAGGAAGGATGTAACCATACAACATTATCACCGTATTTGGCGTAAATATGTTGCGTGGTGCGAGGCCAGGAAGGCCCCTACAGAGGAATTTCAACTGGGTCGTTTCCTGCATTTCCTGCAAACAGGACTGTCTATGGGCCTCAAATTAGGGTCCATTAAGGTTCAAATTTCGGCCCTGTCAATATTCTTCCAAAAAGAACTGGCTTCTGTTCCTGAAGTTCAGACGTTTGTCAAGGGAGTACTGCATATACAGCCTCCTTTTGTGCCTCCAGTGGCACCTTGGGATCTCAATGTAGTTTTGGGATTCCTAAAATCACATTGGTTTGAACCACTCACCACTGTGGACTTAAAATATCTCACATGGAAAGTGGTAATGCTGTTAGCCCTGGCTTCAGCCAGGCGTGTCTCAGAATTGGCGGCTTTATCCTATAAAAGCCCTTACCTAATTTTTCATACGGACAGGGCAGAATTGAGGACTCGTCCTCAATTTCTCCCTAAGGTGGTTTCAGCATTTCACTTAAACCAGCCTATTGTGGTGCCTGCGGCTACTAGGGACTTGGAGGATTCCAAGTTGCTGGACGTAGTCAGGGCCCTGAAAATATATGTTTCCAGGACGGCTGGAGTCAGAAAATCTGATTCGCTGTTTATCCTGTATGCACCCAACAAGCTGGGTGCTCCTGCTTCTAAGCAGACGATTGCTCGTTGGATTTGTAGTACAATTCAGCTTGCACATTCTGTGGCAGGCCTGCCACAGCCAAAATCTGTAAAAGCCCATTCCACACGGAAAGTGGGCTCATCTTGGGCGGCTGCCCGAGGGGTCTCGGCTTTACAACTTTGCCGAGCAGCTACTTGGTCAGGGGCAAACACGTTTGCTAAATTCTACAAATTTGATACCCTGGCTGAGGAGGACTTGGAGTTCTCTCATTCGGTGCTGCAGAGTCATCCGCACTCTCCCGCCCGTTTGGGAGCTTTGGTATAATCCCCATGGTCCTTTCGGAGTCCCCAGCATCCACTAGGACGTTAGAGAAAATAAGAATTTACTTACCGATAATTCTATTTCTCATAGTCCGTAGTGGATGCTGGGCGCCCATCCCAAGTGCGGATTGTCTGCATTACTTGTACATAGTTATTGTTACAAAAATCGGGTTATTGTTGTTGTGAGCCATCTTTTCAGAGGCTCCTTCTGTTATCATGCTGTTAACTGGGTTCAGATCACAAGTTGTACGGTGTGATTGGTGTGGCTGGTATGAGTCTTACCCGGGATTCAAAATCCTTCCTTATTGTGTACGCTCGTCCGGGCACAGTATCCTAACTGAGGCTTGGAGGAGGGTCATAGGGGGAGGAGCCAGTGCACACCAGCTAGTCCTAAAGCTTTTACTTTGTGCCCAGTCTCCTGCGGAGCCGCTATTCCCCATGGTCCTTTCGGAGTCCCCAGCATCCACTACGGACTATGAGAAATAGAATTATCGGTAAGTAAATTCTTATTTTTTTTTCTACATGTTACCTATGGATTACAACTGGAGAAGGGAACCGATTACACTACGGGGGATTACAAGTAAGTATGTGTGAGTGTGTGTATGTATATATGCGAAAGTGCAAGAGTGTTTGATTAAATCTATACTATCTAAGGTGTGTGTATCTTTATGGTAATATTTGTTTTACTGGTGGGACTACAGGTACCATCGGACCCTTTAGTGCCCTGCATGCTGGCACTTGTGGTTCTTCAAGTACCTGCATGCGGGTGAGGCTTGCTGGGACCTATAGTTCCACCAGTAACACACAATACTAATAATTTTTCTTCAAACAATTGAAGGACTATCAATTCAGCATCCACAGCCCAGGGATGCCGTGGATAGGCTTGGGCTTCTGCCGGGCCCTTGGGTGCCCTGGAGGGTGGGGGTCCCCTTTATTGGGGGGTTCCCCTCCCCCAGGGAACCCCGGCCAGTTGGGGGGCAATGCTACGGCTGCAGGGACCAGTATAAATGTGTCCCCCAGGCTGTGGATTATGTCCTTGGCTGGTGGAGCCCGATGCTGGTTTTAAAAATCCAGGAGACCCCTACATCCTTTCCCCCGCGTATTTTTGTAACCAGGACCAGTCCAAGAGTCCAGTGCTGGTTCTTTAAATACAGGGGAGCGTGTGCGGCTACAGGGAAGAGAAACTTCCATCTGCTGCTGCTCTCAGTTTGACTTTATGCATTGTAAGTATTATTTTTTTAATTTTTTAATCACCTATAAAAAAGTTACAGAGGAAAAAAATATATAAATTGTATTACAGTCAGTGTACAGCAGATTGAGCTGGGATGAACAACAACCCTAAAGTCCACCAAAAACTAGATTTATTGTGTTTGTCGGTCAGAAAAGAAGAATTTTAAAGCCTATATGTATAATGTAAGTCATATGGTAGCAATATACGAGCAATCAAAGCAAAGCTCTGTTAAAGATGACAGAAAAAAGTGAAATAATATGTCAGGCATTCACTTTAGATAGACAGGGGGAGACAGGGGCATCACTATGCTTTTTGACACCCAGTGTGGTTGAAACACCCCAAAAAGGGGATGTGGTCTCATTGCCCAACCCCGTTTTCATCACTCTGGAATTCCCGGAGATACTGGACTGCCCCTGGAGACTGTCTGTCTGCAGTGCAGGCTCCGAGTGCTGCACATAATTCAAGCCTTTAAAGCAGGGGTGGGGAACCTTTTTTCTACCAAGGGCCATTTGGATATTTATAAAATCCTTCGGGGGCCATACAAAAATTCTCAACTTAAAAAATGACCCTGCCCCCTAGAGGTACTGTGCACGCGCGCCAAAAAAATGGGTGTTGCCAATTAAAATGGGATGTGATACACATATGCCCCCAATAGTGCAGTGCCAGATCCACAATTGCCCCCACAGTGCCAGATCCACAATTGCCCCCACAGTGCCAGGTATACAAATGCCCCCCACAGTGCCAGGTATACAAATGCCCCCCCACAGTGCCAGGTATACAAATGCCCCCCACAGTGCCAGATCCACAAATGCCCCCACAGTGCCCCCCCCCCCCCCCACTGTGCTGCTTACCGCTGCTGCTGCTCCATCCGGCGGCGTGTCAGGGGGTCAGGACAGGGAGGAGAGCGCGGCTATGTCTGGCGGCGGCGGCGTGCAGGACTTCAAACCAGCTGCCGGTTCATGAGCCAATCAGAGCTCGTGGACCGGCAGCGGCAGCTCCTGATTGGCTGCCGGTCCGCGAGCTCTGATTGGCTCACGAACTGGCGGCTGGTTTGAAGTCCTACACGCCGCCGCCCAACAGAGCCGCGCTCTCCTCCCTGTCCTGACAGCTGAGACACGCTGTTGCCGGACTGAGTGGCAGCGTGTCTCACTGACATAAGCGGGTGGGCCGGAGCAAACGGCTTTGCGGGCCTTATAAGGCCCATGGGCCGGAGGTTCCCCACCCCTGCGTTAAAGCATACTTACCGACTTTTCAGCTGCTCTCTCCGGGAGAGAGCAGCCAGGTCGGATCAGCAGGGGGCGGGGAAGGATAGTGACGAGGGCAAGGGGCGGGGCAGAGGTGGAACGGGGGCATGGCAGAGGCGGGGTGGGGGTGTGGTTGAGGTATCGTGTCATTTAAGCCATGCCCCCACTGCATAATGCCGCTATTACTGGCATTATATTGTAGGGGGCGTGGCTATGATGACGCAATTCAACAAGAATCGTGTCATCGACTGCCCAGACCGCCCACTTTACTCACTAAGTGGGCGACCGGGCAGGGGGGAGCGCAGGAATCAGGAGACTTGCCTGCTTTTACGGCGGGCCGGGAGGGTCACCCGATTTTCGAGAGCCACCCGGCCATTCGGGGAGGGTAGGCAAGAATGCTTTAAAGGGGAGGGGGGTGGATGAATTTTATTTATCTTTGAAATAGAGTGTAGAGAGATACAGGGTCTACTTACTAAGCATTGGAGAGAGATAAAGTGGACGGAGATAAAGTACCAACCAATCAGCCCTTAACTGTCATTTTTCAAACACAACCTGTAACATGGCAGGTAAGAGCTAATTGGCTGGTACTTTATCTTCATTCACTTTATCACTCTCCAAAATATTATTATTATTTTTTTTACATTCGTGGAAATGGTAGAGACCAGATTCTGAAGTTTTTCACTTTTTCATCAGGTGCCTTTACAGGCATCATGATTCATTTAAGGCAGTGGTTCTCAAACTGTGTGCCGCGGCACCCTGGCATACCTCAGGGCACTTGCAGGGGTGCCTTGGATTGGTGGTTTAGCACCAATTGAACTTATTTATGGTCAATGTAAAGGGCAAAACCAATGCTGGCAGCTGCCAATTATAAAATATATCGAAAATCTGAAGCAATTATTGTCCCTCACCACACAACTGAACATAAAGATGACATATAAACACAATTTACTTAATATTTATTTCTAAATTTCCCCCCAAAAAACTTTTGCCTAGGGGTGCCATGAAAAAAAAAATGGTACTCTAGGGCACTGCGCAAAAAGCTTGGGAACCACTGATATAGGGCATAAATGAAGCAATACAGAGCAATATGTAAAAATGGAAAGATTTGAATAGAGTGTGGTTCAGACAGATTTACTGTGTTAGCTGTGATTTATTTCCACAAGCCACAACTACAGTGTGTACAGTGCACATTCAACAGCTCATTTAAGATAATCAGAAGTGGGGACTGCCTTAATCCACAGTTTGAGTTACTGTGTCTTGGCCAAAGCTCAGTGAAATCAATAGCAAGTAGTTGCTATGGCTGCAACCAGGACGTAAGTAGGCCACAGGTACGCACTCTGGCAATTCTACAGTGATGCTAAGTCTCGCACTATACATAAGATGAAGTGGAATATGTGACCAATGGTGGCCAATTAGAAGCCTGCACAGCAAGGGCACAGAGAACTCACAGGAAAAGTCATCATCAGTAGGTTAGGAACACCAGGGAGCACTGTTATTTGCATATGCATGTTGCTGTGCATTATCACTAGCATACATACTAAAGGCAAATTATAATGGAAAATTACTATCTACTGCCCATTGTTACTGATAGTTTACACTGTGTGCATTTATACTGGCATTTTGTATACTTCTCGTCCATCGTTTTAGCAGTAGCACCTTGTAAATGGTAAGAATGTCTGTCGATTGTTTTTGATACATTGAGTGAGCACTTGCATTATTATTACTGACCCATTCAATTTAACTGGGAATTAATAAAGGTGTATTACATATTAATTATATTACTGGATAAGTTTATTTTAATGGAAATTATCAGTGGTATGTTAGATGTACTAGATATTATCACTGACACATTATGTATTTATATACAGGTGAAACTCAGAAAATTAGAATATTGGGGGTAATTCCAAGTTGATCGCAGCAGGATTTTTGATAGCAATTGGGCAAAACCATGTGCACTGCAGGGGAGGCAGATATAACATGTGTAGAGAGAGTAAGATTTGGGTGGGTTATTTTGTTTCTGTGCAGGGTAAATACTGGCTGCTTTATTTTTACACTGCAAATTAGATTGCAGATTGAACACACCCCACCCAAATCTAACTCTCTCTGCACATGTTATATCTGCCTACCCTGCAGTGCACATGGTTTTGCCCAATTGCTAACAAAAATCCTGCTGCAATCAACATGGAATTACCCCCATTGTGCAAAAGTTCATTTATTTCAGTAAATCAACTTAAAAGGTGAAACTAATATATTATATAGACTTATTACATGCAAAGTGAAATATTTCAAGCCTTTATTTGCTATAATTTTGATGATTGTGGTTTACAGCTTAAGATAACCCCAAACACACAATCTCAGAAAATTAGAATATTACATAACATCAATAAAAAAAGGATTTTAAATACAGAAATGTCGGCCCTCTGAGAAGTATAATCATGCATATGTACTCAGTACTTGGTTTGGGCCCCTTTTGCATCAATTACTGCCTCAATGCGGCGTGGCATGGATTCTATCAGCCTGTAGCACTGCTGAGGTGTTATGGAAGACCAGGATGCTTCAATAGCGGCCTTCAGCTCTTCTGCATTGTTAGGTCTCATGTCTCTAATTTCCATTGGGAATAACTACTGGTATATTACCAGATAATGGGCAGCATGGTGCTCTCCCTATCCTTGCACTCGCAAAGTTGGCATTGGGTCGTATGCTACTGTTGCTATTGTGCATAAGTACATTGTCATTAGCATATTATATAGTGCAAGACATACAATGATGGTACTACTGGCAATTATCACTGGTATATTACATAAAAGACCCACTATTATTGAGAGGTCATAGCATACTTAGTATGAGTATTTGCCATTATTTCTGGCACATTAAACTCTAATAGGCATTATCAGTGGCATTGGTATACTACATGGTATCCGGTCTTTAGGTTGACAGTCATTAGGTCGACCACTGAAGGTCGACAGTCTGTAGGTCAACCAGAGCCGGCGCTTCCATTAGGCAGCTGCCTATGGGCGTCGGGATGTGAAGGGGCGGGCTGCTGTGGCTACCTGATGGAAAAGTCTTCTTCTTAACCAGACTCCCCTCCCTTCCGAGGAAGCGCTTTATCAGCTTCAACACCGGCTCAAGGGCCACTCAATAGGAGCGGCCGAACAGTGTTCCACCCCATAGGGGCGCAGTTCACTAGCCGCCGCTGGGACCGCTGATTGGTGCTGACAGCCAGCCGCAGCACCTGGGAGAGGGTCCGTCCGGTACCGCTGCCGTTGCTGTCAGTGCTTCACCTGCAGTCCTCTGCGCCTCTCTGGCCTCCAGTCTGCCCTGCTCCTGCTCACCGCTGCTAAGTACTGTTCTGCATGCAGTTTCCCATTCCTATCGTGTGCTGAGTCCCGGGTTGCAAACTTTGCAGCCTGACGTACTCCTTAGCAGGGGAGCTCTCTACAAAGGCTTTTCTTTGAGGAAATCACTCGGAAGTAAGCAGGCTGGGGGAAATATACAAGTGATGGAGTGTCAACTGTAACTAGGAGTATTGCTCTTTATCTTATCTGTCTATCTCCCTATCTTATCTAATCTATCTATCTATCTATCTATCTATCTATCTATCTATCTATCTATCTATCTATCTATCTATCTATCTATCTATCTATCTATCTATCTATCTATCTCCAGCTCCATATACTGTATATTTCTATATATATGCTATGTCCCACATACACTACAGCCTGCCTGGGGGTCCCTGCGTCTACTTCCTCTGGGGTGAGTTCTTCCTGAGACCTAACATCTCTCTCTCTCTCTACTATATATATTATATATATATATATATATATATATATATATACACTGCTCAACAAAATAAAGGGAACACTAAAATAACACATCCTAGATCTGAATGAATGAAATATTCTTATTAAATACTTTGTTCTTTACATAGTTGAATGTGCTGACAACAAAATCACACAAAAATTATCAATGGAAATCAAATTTATTAACCCATGGAGGTCTGGATTTGGAGTCACACTCAAAATGAAAGTGGAAAAACACACTACAGGCTGATCCAACTTTGATGTAATCTCCTTAAAACAAGTCATAATGAGGCTCAGTAGTGTGTGTGGCCTCCACGTGCCTGTATGACCTCCCTACAACCCACACAAGTGGCTCAGGTAGTGCAGCTCATCCAGGATGGCACATCAATGCGAGCTGTGGCAAGAAGGTTTGCTGTGTCTGTCAGCGTAGTGTCCAGAGCATGGAGGCGCTACCAGGAGACAGGCCAGTACATCAGGAGACGTGGAGGAAGCCGTAGGAGGGCAACAACCCAGCAGCAGGACCGCTACCTCCGCCTTTGTGCAAGGAGGAACAGGAGGAGCACTGCCAGAGCCCTGCAAAATGACCTCCAGCAAGCCACAAATGTGCATGTGTCTACTGAAAACGATCAGAAACAGACTCCATGAGGGTGGTATGAGGGCCCGACGTCCACAGGTGGGGGTTGTGCTTACAGCGCAAAACCTTGCAGGACGTTTGGCATTTGCCAGAGAACACCAAGTTTGGCAAATTCGCCACTGGTGCCCTGTGCTCTTCACAGATGAAAGCATGTTCTCACTGAGCACATGTGACAGACGTGACAGAGTCTGGAGACGCCAAGGAAAACGTTCTGCTGCCTGCAACATCCTCCAGCATGACCGGTTTGGCAGTGGGTCAGTAATGGTGTGGGGTGGCATTTCTTTGGGGAGCCGCACAGCCCTCCATGTGCTTGCCAGAGGTAGCCTGACTGCCATTAGGTACCGAGATGAGATCCTCAGACCCCTTGTGAGACCATATGCGGGTGCGGTTGGCCCTGGGTTCCTCCTAATGCAAGACAATGCTAGACCTCATGTGGCTGGAGTGAGTCAGCAGTTCCTGCAAGACGAAGGCATTGATGCTATGGACTGGCCCGCCCGTTCCCCAGACCTGAATCCAATTGAGCACATCTGGGACATCATGTCTCGCTCCATCCACCAACTACAGACTGTCCAGGAGTTGGCAGATGCTTTAGTCCAGGTCTGAGAGGAGATCCCTCAGGAGACCATCCGCCACCTCATCAGGAGCATGCCCAGGCGTTGTAGGGAGATCATACAGGCACGTGGAGGCCACACACACTACTGAGCCTCATTTTGACTTGTTTAAAGGACATTACATCAAAGTTGGATCAGCCTGTAGTGTGTTTTTCCACTTTAATTTTGAGTGTGACTCCAAATCCAGACCTCCATGGGTTAATAAATTTGTTTTCCATTGATCATTTTTGTGTGATTTTGTTGTCAGCACATTCAACTATGTAAAGAACAAAGTATTTAATAAGAATATTTAATTCATTCTGATCTAGGATGTGTTATTTTGGGTGTGGTACGGTATGCCGGCGCTCGGGCTCCCGACGACCAGCATACCGGCGCCGGGAGCCCGACCGCCGGCATACCGACAGAGTGGCGAGCGCAAAGGAGCCCCTTGCGGGCTCGCCACGCTGCGGGCACGGTGGCGCGATACTTGCGCCACACTATTTTATTCTCCCTCCAGGGGGGTCGTGGACCCCCACGAGGGAGAATAGTTGTCGGTATGCCGGGTGTCGGGATTCCGGCGCCGGTATACTGTGCGCCGGGATCCCGACATTCGGCATACAGAAGACCACCCGTTATTTTAGTGTTCCCTTTATTTTTTTTGAGCAGTGAATATATATATATATATATATATATACAGTGGTCGAAGTGGAAATTTTGAAGTGGGGATATGCAAAAGTCAAGGTCGCAATTATGCGCGCGTCGAAGGTGCGCGCTCCAGAAAAGGGGGCGTGGTCACCCAAAAGGGGGCATGTCCAGTGTAGTAGAACCCCTCATACTATCTAGTACTGGTGACCCTTTCACATTTATAGCACACGGTACGAGCCGAAATTCACATTACAGCACACTGAATGAGTCGAAATTTACATTGTAGCACACTGCATGAGCCGAAATTCACATTGTAGCACACTGAATGAGCCGAAATTCACATTGTAGCACACTGAATGAGCCGAAATTCACATTGTAGCACACTGAATGAGACAAAATTTACATTATAGCCCACTGAATGAGCCGAAATTCACATTGTAGCATACTGAATGAGCCGAAATTCACATTGTAGCACACTGAATGAGCCGAAATTCACATTGTAGCATACTGAATGAGCTGAAATTCACATTGTAGCACACTGAATGAGCCGAAATTCACATTGTAGCACACTGAATGAGCCGAAATTCACATTGTAGCACACTGAATGAGCCGGAATTCATAATGTAGCACACTGAATGAGGCGAAATTCACATTGTAGCACACTGAATGAGCCGAAATTCACATTGTAGCACACCGAATGAGCTGAAATTCACATTGTAGCATACTGAATGAGGCGAAATTCACATTGTAGCACACTGAATGAGCCGAAATTCACATTGTAGCACACCGAATGAGCTGAAATTCACATTGTAGCATACTGAGTGAGCTGAAATTCACATTGTAGCACACTGAATGAGCTAAAATTGTGACAGCAGGGAGAGAGAGAGTGACGACAGGGAGAGAGAGAGTGACGACAGGGAGAGAGAGTGACGACAGTGACAGCAGGGAGAGAGAGAGTGACGACAGGGAGAGAGAGTAATGACAGGGAGAGAGTTGCGACAGTGACAGCAGGGAGAGAGAGTGACAGCAGGGAGAGAGAGAGAGTGACAGTAGGGACAGGGACAGTAACGACAGGGAGAGAGCGTGACAGCAGGGGAACATTACCTGACTCATTTGTTGTGGGTGAGCGGCTGGCGGCAGTGGTGAGCGGCGTGCGGTAGGCAGCTGGTGACGGTAAGCGGCTGTGAGCTAGTACAGCGCTCTACACAGCTGCCGGCCACTGAGCAGGGACGGGAGCAACATGTGCAGCAGGATGGCCACTTCCCTCGCCTCCTGCTGCACTTTCATTTCCTCATTTCCGGTCAGTGGAAGAAGTACCATACCGCCCCACTTCGACCACTGTATACATATATATATATATATATATATTTAATACACATCATAGAACACTGGGGGGCAGATGTATTAAGCCTGCAGAAGTGATGAAGCAGTGATAAGTGCAAGGTGATAACGACCCAGCAAATCAGCTGCAATATGTGAATTGATAGTTAGGAGCTGATTGGCTGGTGTGTTATCACCTTCCACTTATCACTGCTTTATCACTTCTCCAGGCTTAATATATCTGCCCCACTGCAAGAAAATGGCTTTGGATACAAATCCTCTTTATACCACATGCATGCACTTAACTTGAGTGCTCATTGTTATTCAGTTACAATATCCTATATCAAATAAAACATTACAATATACTGCCATACACAGGTTTCAAACCTATAACATGTTGCATTCCAGTAAAACACCCTACTCATTGAGCTATTTAACCCTGCACAAAAACTATGCCAACTATATGAAGCTACTGGTACTTTGAAAAAAAATAATAATCAACAGTGCTATTGAGCAGATCTACGTAGAGTGCAGCCACATAGCCAATCCCTTGCAGCCACACATTACATAGATATGCTTAGCTGCAATGCTGATCATTTCTACACAAAGGGGGTAATTCAGACTTGATTGTAGATGCACTTTCACAGACATGCGGGGGGACGCCCCGCATCTCTGGCTCTGCTCGCCCCCCCCCCTTCCCGCACAGGTACAAAAGCATTGCACGGTGGCAATGCTTTTGTACCTGAAGAGTAGCTCCCTATCAGCGCAGCTCCTGCGCGCTGGCAGGGAGCTACCCGTCGCTCTCCGGGTCGTCTGCTACCTGACCTCTGGATTTTGTTTGTTGTAGCCTGCCCCTGAGCTATGCATGAAACATGTACTATGGGGGTTATTCAGGTCGCATCACACCGCAATTCTCCGCAGCTTGAGCCAGTGCGCACGTACAGGTTCCGTCCTGCGTGTACACAGGCCGTCCAATGCGATGCGATGCTAACTGATTTTAGGTAGAGGCATTCGCGGGGCGGGGTTGGCGACGGACTGTTGTGGGCGGTGCAGGGAAACCTGGGGCAGGTCGGCGGCATTTTTACGGTGGTTGCGTGACGTCACACGCAGCCGCTCTGATGGGAAAAAATAAGATTTTACTCACCGGTAAATCTATTTCTCGTAGTCTGTAGTGGATGCTGGGGACTCCGTAAGGACCATGGGGAATAGACGGGCTCCGCTGGAGACTGGGCACTCTAAGAAAGATTTAGTAATACTGGTGTGCACTGGCTCCTCCCTCTATGCCCCTCCTCCAGACCTCAGTTAAGGAAACTGTGCCCAGAAGAGCTGACATTATAAGGAAATGATTTTGGAATCCAGGGTAAGACTCATACCAGCCACACCAATCACACCGTACAACTTGTGATAACTATACCCAGTTAACAGTATGAACCACAACAGAGCATCAACAATGGATGCCCACATAACATAACCCTTTATTAAGCAATAACTATGTACACGTATTGCAGAAAGTCCGCACTTGGTACGGGCGCCCAGCATCCACTACGGACTACGAGAAATAGATTTACCGGTGAGTAAAATCTTATTTTCTCTAACGTCCTAGTGGATGCTGGGGACTCCGTAAGGACCATGGGGATTATACCAAAGCTCCCAAACGGGCGGGAGAGTGCGGATGACTCTGCAGCACCGAATGGGCAAACACAAGGTCCTCCTCAGCCAGGGTATCAAACTTGTAGAACTTAGCAAATGTGTTTGTACCCGACCAAGTAGCTGCTCGGCAAAGCTGTAATGCCGAGACCCCTCGGCCACCCCCCCAAGAAGAGCCCACTTTCCTTGTGGAATGGGCTTTCACTGATTTTGGATGCGGCAAACCAGCCGCAGAATGAGCCTGCTGAATCATGCTACAGATCCAGCGAGCAATGGTTTGCTTTGAAGCAGGAGCACCCAGCTTGTTGGATGCATACAGGATAAACAGCGAGTCAGTCTTCCTGACTCCAGCCGTCCTGGCTACATAGATCTTCAAAGCCCTGACTACATCAAGCAACTTGGAATCCTCCAAGTCACGAGTAGCCGCAGGCACCACAATAGGTTGGTTCAAATGAAAAGATGACACCACCTTCGGCAGAAACTGCGGACGAGTCCGTAATTCTGCCCTGTCCATATGGAAAACCAGATAGGGGCTTTTACATGACAAAGCCGCCAATTCTGACACACGCCTAGTCGAAGCTAAGGCCAACAGCATGACCACCTTCTACGTGAGATACTTTAGCTCCACGGTCTTAAGCGGCTCATACCAGTGGGATTTCAGGAAACCCAACACCACGTTGAGATCCCAAGGTGCCACTGGTGGCACAAAAGGGGGCTGAATATGCAGCACTCCCTTAACAAACGTCTGAACTTCAGGAAGAGAAGCCAGTTCCTTTTGAAAGAAAATGGATAGGGCCAAAATCTGGACCTTTATGGACCCCAACTTCAGGCCCATAGTCACTCCAGACTGTAGGAAGTGCAGGAACCGGCCCAGCTGGAATTCCTCTGTAGGGGCCTTCCTGGCCTCACACCAGGCAACATATTTTCGCCATATACGGTGATAGTGTCTTGCTGTCACGTCCTTCCTAGCCTTTATCAGCGTAGGAATAACTTCCTCCGGAATGCCTTTTCCGCTAGGATCCTGCGTTCAACCGCCATGCCATCAAACGCAGCCGCGGTAAGTCTTGGAACAGACAGGGCCCCTGTTGCAACAGGTCCTGTCTGAGAGGCAGAGGCCATGGGTCCTCTGTGAGCATTTCTTGCAGTTCCGGGTACCAAGTCCTTCTTGGCCAATCCGGAACAATGAGTATTGTTCTCACTCCTCTTTTTCTTATGATTCTCAGCACCTTGGGTATGAGAGGAAGAGGAGGAAACACATAGACCGACTGGAACACCCACGGTGTTACCAGTGCGTCCACAGCTATCGCCTAAGGGTCTCTTGACCTGGCGCAATACCTTTGTAGCTTTTTGTTGAGACGGGACGCCATCATGTCTACCTGTGGCAGTTCCCATCGATTTGTAATCTGAGTGAAGACTTCGTGATGAAGTCCCCACTCTCCCGGGTGGAGGTCGTGCCTGCTGAGGAAGTCTGCTTCCCAGTTGTCCACTCCCGGAATGAACACTGCTGACAGTGCTTGCACGTGATTCTCCGCCCAACGAAGAATCCTGGTGGCTTCCGCCATCGCCACTCTGCTTCTTGTGCCGCCCTGGTGGTTTACATGAGCCACCGCGGTGGTGTTGTCTGACTGAATCAGCACCGGTTGGTTGCGAAGCAGAGGCTCCGCTTGACTCAGGGCGTTGTATATGGCCCTTAGTTCCAGGATATTTATGTGCAGACAAGCCTCCTGACTTGACCACAACCCTTGGAAGTTTCTTCCCTGAGTGACTGCCCCCCACCCTCGGAGGCTCGCATCCGTGGTCACCAGGACCCAGTCCTGTATGCCGAACCTGCGGCCCTCGAGAAGGTGAGCACTTTGTAGCCACCACAGAAGAGACACCCTGGCCCTCGGGGACAGGGTGATCAGCCGATGCATCTGAAGATGCGATCCGGACCACTTGTCCAACAGATCCCACTGAAAGATCCTCGCATGGAACCTGCCGAAGGGAATGGCTTCGTATGATGCCACCATCTTTCCCAGGACTCGCGTGCAGCGATGCACCGACACCTGTTTTGGTTTTAAGAGGTCTCTGACTAGAGTCACGAGCTCTTGAGCCTTCTCCGCCGGGAGAAACACCTTCTTCTGGTCCGTGTCCAGAATCATGCCCAGAAAAGGCAGACGCGTTGTAGGAATCAGCTGCGACTTTGGGATATTCAGAATCCAGCCGTGCTGTTGCAACACTTCCTGAGAGTGTGCTACGCTGATCAGCAACTGCTCTCTGGACCTCGCCTTTATGAGGAGATCGTCCAAGTATGGGATAATTGTGACTTCTTGCTTTCGAAGGAGCACCATCATTTCTGCCATTACCTTGGTAAATATTCTCGGTGCCGTGGAGAGCCCAAACGGCAACGCCTGGAATTGGTAATGACAGTCCTGTACCACAAATCTGAGGTACTCCTGATGAGGTGGATAAATGGGGACATGCAAGTAAGCATCCTTGATGTCCAGAGACACCATAAAATCTCCCTCTTCCAGGCTTGCAATGACCGCTCTGAGCGATTCCATTTTGAACTTGAATCTTTTCAGATAAATGTTCAGGGACTTTAAATTTAATATGGGTCTGACCGAACCGTCCGGTTTCGGTACCACAAACATTGTGGAATAGTATCCTCTTCCTTGTTGAAGGAGGGGAACCTTTACCACCACCTGCTGGAGATATAACTTGTGAATTGCCGCTAACACTACATCCCGTTCCATGGGGGAAGCTGGCAGTGCCGATTTGAGGTAACGGTGAGGGGGCATCACTTCGAATTCCAGCTTGTATCCCTGAGACACAATCTGTATAGTCCAGGGATCCACCTGTGAGCGAACCCACTGGTGGCTGAAATTTCGGAGACGCGCCCCCACCGCTCCTGGCTCCTGTGGAGCCCCAGCTTCATGCGGTGGATTTAGTGGAAGCCGGGGAGGACTTCTGTTCCTGGGAACTAGCTGTATGGTGCAGCTTCTTTCCTCTGCCCCTGCCTCTGGCAAGAAAGGAAGCACCTCTGACCTTTTTGCTTCTTTGTGATCGAAAGGACTGCATTTGGTAATACGGTGCTTTCTTAGGCTGTGAGGGAATATATGGCAAAAAATTTGATTTCCCAGCCGTAGCTGTGGAAACTAGGTCCGAGAGGCCGTCCCCAAACAATTCCTCACCCTTGTAAGGTAAAACCTCCATGTGCTTTTTGGAGTCGGCATCAACTGTCCATTGCCGAGTCCATAGGACCCTTCTGGCAGAAATTGACATTGCATTTATTCTAGAGCCCAGTAGGCAAATGTCCCTCTGGGCATCCCTCATATATAGGACAGCGTCTTTTATATGCCCCAGGGTCAGTAAAATGGTATCCTTGTCTAAGGTATCCATTTCCTCAGACAGATTATCTGTCCATGCTGCTACAGCACTACACATCCAGGCCGACGCAATTGCCGGCCTCAGTAGAGTACCTGAATGTGTATAAACAGACTTCAGGATACTTTCCTGCTTCCTATCTGCAGGATCCTTTAGGGAGGCCGTATCCTGTGACGGCAGGGCCACCTTCTTAGATAAGCGTGTCAGAGCTTTATCTACCCTAGGGGAGGATTCCCAGCGCACCCTGTCCGTTGGCGGGAAAGGGTACGCCATAAGTAACCTTTTGGAAATCAGCACTTTCCTATCGGGGGAATCCCGCGCTTTTTCACATAATTCATTTAACTCATGTGAAGGGGGAAAAGTCACCTCTTGCTTTTTCTCCCCATACATATAAACCCTCTTGTCAGGGATAGGGTTTACCTCTGATATGTGCAAAACATCCTTCATTGCTATAATCATGTAGCGGATGGCTTTAGCCATTTTAGGCTTCAATTTTGCATCATCCTCATCGACACTGGAGTCAGAATCCGTGTCAATATCTGTGTCAACAATTTTGGATAGTGGGCGCTTCTGAGACCCTGACGGCCTCTGCGCTGTAGGATCAGGCATGGGCTGAGACCCCGACTGTCCCAAGGCATCAGCTTTATCCAACCTTTTATGCAAGGAGTTTACATTATCATTAAACACCTTCCACATACCCATCCAATCAGGTGTCGGCGCCGTCGGCGGAGACACGTCATTCATCTGCACTTGCTCTGCCTCCACATAGCCCTCTTCGTCAAACATGTCGATACACGCGTACCGACACACCACACACACAGGGGATGCTCTATATGAGGACAGGACCCCCACAAGGCCTATTGGAGACAGAGAGAGAGTATGCCAGCACACACCCCAGCGCTATATGACCCAGGAATCACACAGTAACTTAGTGTTTACCCAGTAGCTGCTGTATATATGATTAATGCGCTAAATTTATGTGCCCCCCCTCTCTTTTTACCCTTTCTACCGTGAGTCTGCAGGGGAGAGCCTGGGGAGCTTCCTCTCAGCGGAGCTGTGGAGAGAAAATGGCGCTGGTGAGTGCTGAGGAAGAAGGCCCCCTCAGCGGCGGGCTTCTGTCCCGCGATTTTGTGTGAAATTAATGGCGGGGGCTCATGCATATATCAGTGTCCAACTGTATATATGCTGCTTTTGCTAGGAGGTACTTAATTGCTGTCCATGGCGCCCCCCCCTGCGCCCTGCACCCTACAGTGACCGGAGTGTGTGGGTTAGTGTGGGCGCAATGGCGCACAGCTGCAGTGCTGTGCGCTACCTCATATGAAGACAGGAGTCTTCTGCCGCCGATTCTGACGTCTTCTTGCTTTAACCCGCCGGCTTCTGTCTTCTGGCTCTGCGAGGGGGACGGCGGCGCGGCTCCGGGAACGGACGACCAAGGTTAGGTTCCTGTGTTCGATCCCTCTGGAGCTAATGGTGTCCAGTAGCCTAAGAAGCGCAACCTAGCCAGAGTTAGTAGGTTTGCTTCTCTCCCCTCAGTCCCACGTAGCAGAGAGTCTGTTGCCAGCAGAAACTCTCTAAAAATAAAAAAACCTAACTCAAATACTTTCTTATTAGCAAGCTCAGGAGAGCTCACTAAAATGCACCCAGCTCTCTCCGGGCACAGATTATAACTGAGGTCTGGAGGAGGGGCATAGAGGGAGGAGCCAGTGCACACCAGTAGTACTAAATCTTTCTTAGAGTGCCCAGTCTCCAGCGGAGCCCGTCTATTCCCCATGGTCCTTACGGAGTCCCCAGCATCCACTAGGACGTTAGAGAAAATAAGAATTTACTTACCGATAATTCTATTTCTCGGAGTCCGTAGTGGATGCTGGGGTTCCTGAAAGGACCATGGGGAATAGCGGCTCCGCAGGAGACAGGGCACAAAAAAGTAAAGCTTTACTAGGTCAGGTGGTGTGCACTGGCTCCTCCCCCTATGACCCTCCTCCAGACTCCAGTTAGGTACTGTGCCCGGACGAGCATACACAATAAGGGAGGCATTTTGAATCCCGGGTAAGACTCATACCAGCCACACCAATCACACCGTACAACTTGTGATCTAAACCCAGTTAACAGTATGACAACAGAAAGGGCCTCTTAAAGATGGCTCCTTAACAATAACCCGAATTAGTTAACAATAACTATGTACAAGTATTGCAGATAATCCGCACTTGGGATGGGCGCCCAGCATCCACTACGGACTCCGAGAAATAGAATTATCGGTAAGTAAATTCTTATTTTCTCTATCGTCCTAAGTGGATGCTGGGGTTCCTGAAAGGACCATGGGGATTATACCAAAGCTCCCAAACGGGCGGGAGAGTGCGGATGACTCTGCAGCACCGAATGAGAGAACTCCAGGTCCTCCTTTGCCAGGGTATCAAATTTGTAAAATTTTACAAACGTGTTCTCCCCCGACCACGTAGCTGCTCGGCAGAGTTGTAATGCCGAGACCCCTCGGGCAGCCGCCCAAGATGAGCCCACCTTCCTTGTGGAGTGGGCTTTTACAGTTTTAGGCTGTGGCAGGCCTGCCACAGAATGTGCAAGTTGAATTGTGTTACAAATCCAACGAGCAATCGACTGCTTAGAAGCAGGTGCGCCCAACTTGTTGGGTGCATACAATATAAACAGCGAGTCAGATTTTCTGACTCCAGCCGTCCTTGCAATGTATATTTTTAAGGCTCTGACAACGTCCAACAACTTGGAGTCCTCCAAGTCGCTAGTGGCCGCAGGCACCACAATAGGTTGGTTCAGATGAAATGCTGATACCACTTTAGGGAGAAAATGCGGACGAGTCCGCAGTTCTGCCCTATCCGAATGGAAGATTAGATAAGGACTTTTATAAGATAAAGCCGCCAATTCAGATACTCTCCTGGCAGAGGCCAGGGCTAGTAACATAGTCACTTTCAATGTGAGATATTTCAAATCCACCTTTTTCAATGGTTCAAACCAATGGGATTTGAGGAAATCTAAAACTACATTTAGATCCCACGGTGCCACCGGAGGCACCACAGGAGGCTGTATATGCAGTACTCCCTTGACAAAAGTCTGGACCTCAGGGACAGAGGCCAATTCTTTTTGGAAGAATATTGACAGGGCCGAAATTTGAACCTTAATGGATCCCAATTTGAGACCCATAGATAATCCTGATTGCAGGAAATGTAGGAAACGACCCAGTTGGAATTCCTCCGTCGGAACCCTCCGATCCTCGCACCACGCTACATATTTTCGCCAAATGCGGTGATAATGTTTCACGGTGACTTCCTTCCGTGCCTTAATCAAGGTAGGAATGACTTCTTCTGGAATGCCTTTCCCTTTTAGGATCTGGCGTTCAACCGCCATGCCGTCAAACGCAGCCGCGGTAAGTCTTGAAAAAGACAGGGACCCTGCTGTAGCAGGTCCCTTCTCAGAGGTAGAGGCCACGGTTCGTCCGTGAGCATCTCTTGAAGTTCCGGATACCAAGTCCTTCTCGGCCAATCCGGAACCACTAGTATTGTTCTTACTCTTCTTTGCCGTATGATCTTCAATACCTTTGGTATGAGCGGCAGAGGAGGAAACACATACACTGACTGGTACACCCAAGGAGTTACCAGTGCGTCCACAGCTATTGCCTGTGGATCTCTTGACCTGGCGCAATATTTGTCCAGTTTCTTGTTGAGGCGAGACGCCATCATGTCTACAATTGGTCTTTCCCAACGGTCTATTAACATGTTGAAGACTTCTGGATGTAGACCCCACTCTCCCGGATGAAGATCGTGTCTGCTGAGGAAGTCTGCTTCCCAGTTGTCCACGCCCGGGATGAACACTGCTGACAGTGCTATCACGTGATTCTCCGCCCAGCGAAGAATCTTGGCAGCTTCTGCCATTGCACTCCTGCTTCTTGTGCCGCCCTGCCTGTTTACATGGGCGACCGCCGTGATGTTGTCCGACTGAATCAACACCGGCTTTCCTTGCAGGAGAAGTTCCGCCTGGCTTAGAGCATTGTAGATTGCTCTTAGTTCCAGAATGTTTATGTGAAGAGACTTTTCCAGACTCGTCCATACTCCCTGGAAGTTTCTTCCTTGTGTGACTGCTCCCCAGCCTCTCAGGCTGGCGTCCGTGGTCACCAGGATCCAATCCTGAATGCCGAATCTGCGGCCTTCTAATAGGTGAGCCTTCTGCAACCACCACAGAAGTGACACCCTTGTCTTTGGTGACAGGGTTATTCGCAGGTGCATCTGCAGATGCGACCCTGACCATTTGTCCAACAGATCCCTTTGGAATATTCTTGCATGGAATCTGCCGAATGGAATTGCTTCGTAAGAAGCCACCATTTTTCCCAGGACTCTTGTGCATTGATGTACTGACACTTTTCCTGGTTTTAGGAGGTTCCTGACCAGATCGGATAACTCCTTGGCTTTTTCCTCTGGAAGGAAAACCTTTTTCTGAACCGTGTCCAGAATCATTCCTAGGAACAGCAGACGAGTTGTCGGGATTAAATGGGATTTTGGAATATTCAGAATCCACCCGTGTTGTCTTAGCACCTCTTGAGATAGTGCTAAAGCTGTCTCCAGCTGTTCTCTGGACCTTGCCCTTATTAGGAGATCGTCCAAGTATGGGATAACTAATACGCCTTTTCTTCGAAGAAGAATCATCATCTCGGCCATTACCTTGGTAAAGACCCGAGGCGCCGTGGACAATCCGAACGGCAGCGTCTGAAACTGATAGTGACAGTTTTGAACAATGAACCTGAGGTACCCCTGGTGTGCGGGGTAAATCGGAACGTGTAGATACGCATCCTTGATGTCCAAGGATACCATAAAGTCCCCTTCTTCCAGGTTCGCTATCACTGCTCTGAGTGACTCCATCTTGAACTTGAACTTTTTTATGTAGAGGTTCAAGGACTTCAGATTTAGAATAGGCCTTACCGAGCCATCCGGCTTCGGTACCACAAATAGAGTGGAATAATACCCCTTTCCTTGTTGTAATAGGGGTACTTTGACTATCACCTGCTGAGCGTACAGCTTGTGAATGGCTTCCAACACCCTCTCCCTTTCGGAAGAGACGGTTGGTAAGGCAGACTTCAGGAAACGATGAGGAGGATCCGTCTCTAATTCCAACCTGTACCCCTGAGATATTATCTGCAGGATCCAGGGGTCTACCTGCGAGTGAGCCCACTGCGCGCTGTAATTTTTGAGACGGCCCCCCACTGTCCCCGAGTCCGCTTGAGAGGCCCCAGCGTCATGCTGAGGTTTTTGCAGGAGCCGGGGAGGGCTTCTGTTCCTGGGAAGGAGCTGCCTGTTGGTGTCTCTTCCCTCTTCCTCTGCCTCGTGGCAGGTACGACAAGCCCTTTGCTCTCTTATTTTTGTAGGAGCGAAAAGGCTGCGGTTGAAAGGTCGGTGCCTTTCTCTGTTGGGGAGTGACTTGAGGTAAAAAAGTGGATTTCCCGGCAGTAGCCGTGGCCACCAAGTCTGATAGACCAACTCCAAATAACTCCTCCCCTTTATACGGCAAAACCTCCATGTGACGTTTTGAATCCGCATCGCCTGTCCACTGTCGTGTCCATAAGGCTCTTCTGGCTGAAATGGACATAGCACTCACCCGAGATGCCAGTGTGCAAATATCCCTCTGTGCATCACGCATATAGATAAATGCATCCTTTATTTGTTCTAACGACAGTAAAACATTGTCCCTATCTAGGGTATCAATATTTTCAATCAGGGATTCTGACCAAACTACTCCAGCACTGCACATCCAGGCAGTTGCTATAGCTGGTCGTAGTATAACACCTGCATGTGTGTATATATTCTTTTGAATAACTTCCATCTTTCTATCTGATGGATCCTTAAGTGCGGCCGTCTCAGGAGAGGGTAACGCCACTTGTTTGGATAAGCGTGTGAGCGCCTTGTCCACCTTAGGGGGTGTTTCCCAGCGCGCCCTAACCTCTGGCGGGAAAGGGTATAATGCCAATAACTTTTTTGAAATTATCAACTTTTTATCAGGAGCAACCCACGCTTCATCACACACGTCATTTAATTCTTCTGATTCAGGAAAAACTGTTTGTAGTTTTTTCACACCATACATAATACCCTGTTTTACGGTATCTGTAGTATCAGCTAAATGTAACGTCTCCTTCATTGCCAAAATCATATAACGTGTGGCCCTACTGGAAAATACGTTTGAATTTCTACCGTCGTCACTGGAATCAGTGCCCGTGTCTGGGTCTGTGTCGACCGACTGAGGCAAAGGGCGTTTTACAGCCCCTGACGGTGTTTGAGGCGCCTGGACAGGCATTAATTGATTGTCCGGCCGCCTCATGTCCTCAACTGACTGTTTAAGGGAAGATAAACCATCACGTAATTCCACAAATAAAGGCATCCATTCTGGTGTCGACCCCCTGGGGGGTGACATCTGCATATTTGGCAATTGCTCCGCCTCCACACCAATATCGTCCTCATACATGTCGACACCACGTACCGACACACACCGCAAACTCACAGGGAATGCTCTAATGAAGACAGGACCCACTAGCCCTTTTGGGGAGACAGAGGGAGAGTCTGCCAGCACACACCACAAAGCGCTATATATACAAGGGATATCCTTATATTAAGTGCTCCCTTATAGCTGCTTTAATATATATATATATAGCCATTAATGTGCCCCCCCTCTCTGTTTTACCCTGTTTCTGTAGTGCAGTGCAGGGGAGAGACCTGGGAGCCGTTCTGACCAGCGGAGCTGTGACAGAAAATGGCGCCGTGTGCTGAGGAGATAGGCCCCGCCCCTTTTTCGGCGGGTTCTTCTCCCGCTATTTTTCCAGTCAGGCAGGGGTTAAATATCTCCATATAGCCCCTATGGGCTATATGTGAGGTATTTTTAGCCTTGTATAAGGTTTATATTTGCCTCTCAGAGCGCCCCCCCCCAGCGCTCTGCACCCTCAGTGACTGCCCAGTGAAGTGTGCTGAGAGGAAAATGGCGCACAGCTGCAGTGCTGTGCGCTACCTTATGAAGACTGAGGAGTCTTCAGCCGCCGGTTTCCGGACCTCTTCACGCTTCAGCATCTGCAAGGGGGTCGGCGGCGCGGCTCCGGGACCGGACTCCACGGCTGGGCCTGTGTTCGATCCCTCTGGAGCTAATGGTGTCCAGTAGCCAAGCAGCAAATCCACTCTGCATGCAGGTGAGTTTACTACTTTCCCCCTAAGTCCCACGTTGCAGTGATCCTGTTGCCAGCAGGACTCACTGTAAAGAAAAAAAACCTAAACTAAACTTTCTCTAAGCAGCTCTTTAGGAGAGCCACCTAGATTGCACCCTTCTCGTTCGGGCACAAAATCTAACTGGAGTCTGGAGGAGGGTCATAGGGGGAGGAGCCAGTGCACACCACCTGACCTAGTAAAGCTTTACTTTTTTGTGCCCTGTCTCCTGCGGAGCCGCTATTCCCCATGGTCCTTTCAGGAACCCCAGCATCCACTTAGGACGATAGAGAAATGGTGGCTAACAGTCTGCATATGCAGCCAAGCTGCGGCTGCAGGGAGTTGTCCACAATTGCAACAGAAAATAATAAGATTTTACTTACCGGTAAATCTATTTCTCGTAGTCCGTAGAGGATGCTGGGACTCCGTAAGGACCATGGGGAATAGACGGGCTCCGCAGGAGATAGGGCACTTTAAGAAAGCTTTGGACTCTGGGTGTGCACTGGCTCCTCCCTCTATGCCCCTCCTCCAAACCTCAGTTAGAGAAACTGTGCCCAGAGGAGATGGACAGTACGAGGAAGGATTTTTGTAAATCTAAGGGCGAGATCCATTACCAGCCACACCAATCACACCGTATAACTTGTGATAAACTTACCCAGTTAACAGTATGAACAACAACATAGCCACGGTTCAACCGAAAAACTATAACATAACCCTTATGTAAGCAATAACTATATACAAGTCTTGCAGAAGAAGTCCGCACTTGGGACGGGCACCCAGCATCCTCTACGGACTACGAGAAATAGATTTACCGGTAAGTAAAATCTTATTTTCTCTAACGTCCTTGAGGATGCTGGGACTCCGTAAGGACCATGGGGATTATACCAAAGCTCCCAAACGGGCGGGAGAGTGTGGATGACTCTGCAGCACCGATTGAGCAAACAGGAGGTCCTCCTCAGCCAGGGTATCAAACTTATAGAACTTTGCAAAGGTGTTTGTCCCCGACCAAGTAGCTGCTCGGCACAACTGTAATGCCGAGACCCCTCGGGCAGCCGCCCAAGAAGAGCCCACTTTCCTAGTGGAGTGGGCCTTAACCGATTTCGGTAACGGCAATCCTGCCGTAGAATGCGCCTGCTGAATCGTGTTACAGATCCAGCGAGCAATAGTCTGTTTGAAACAGGAGCGCCAACCTTGTTGGCCGCATACTGGCCCTCATTCCGAGTTGTTCGCTCGCAAGGCGATTTTAGCAGAGTTACACACGCTAAGCCTCCGCCTACTGGGAGTGAATCTTAGCTTCTTAAAATTGCGAACGATGTATTCGCAATATTGCGATTACAAACTACTTAGCAGTTTCAGAGTAGCTTCAGACTTACTCGGCATCTGCGATCATTTCAGTGCTTGTCGTTCCTGGTTTGACGTCACAAACACACCCAGCGTTCGCCCAGACACTCCCCCGTTTCTCCAGCCACTCCCGCGTTTTTTCCGGAAACGGTAGCGTTTTTATCCACACGCCCATAAAACGCCGTGTTTCCGCCCAGTAACACCCATTTCCTGTCAATCACATTACGATCGCCGGAGCGAAGAAAAAGCCGTGAGTAAAAAAACTATCTTCATAGCAAAATTACTTGGCGCAGTCGCAGTGCGAACATTGCGCATGCGTACTAAGCAGAAAAACGCAGCGATGCGAAGAAAATCACTGAGCGAACGACTCGGAATGAGGGCCACAGAACGAACAAAGCTTCAGTCTTCCTGATTCTAGCCGTCCTGGTCACATAAATCTTCAAAGCCCTGACTACATCCAGGGACTCGGAATCCTCCAAGTCCCGTGTAGCCACAGGCACGACAATAGGTTGGTTCACATGAAAAGATGAGACCACTTTTGGCAGAAAGTGAGGGCGAGTCCTCAACTCTGCCCTATCCACGTGAAAAACCAAGCATGGGCTTTTATGTGATAAAGCTGCCAATTCGGAAACACGTCTTGCCGAAGCTAACGCCAACAACATGACCACTTTCCAAGTGAGGTATTTCAACTCCACAGTTTTGAGTGGTTCAAACCAAGGTGACTTGAGGAAACGTAACACCACGTTAAGATCCCAAGGCGCCACCGGAGGCACAAAGGGAGGCTGAATATGCAGCACCCCCTTCACAAAGGTCTGTACTTCAGGAAAAAAGGCCAATTCTCTTTTGAAAGAAAATGGATAAGGCCGAAATCTGGACCTTTATGGACCCTAATTTTAGGCCCAAAGTCACTCCTGTTTGAAGGAAGTGAAGTAGAAGGCCCAAATGGAACTCCTCACACCAAGAAACATATTTCCACCATATACGGTGATAATGTTTTAACGTCACGTCTTTCCTAGCCTTGATCAGGGTAGGAATGACTTCCTCCGGAATCCCTTTTTCCGCTAGGATATGGCGTTCAACCGCCATGCCGTCAAACGCAGCCGCGGTAAGTCTTGGAACAGACAGGGCCCCTGCCGCAGCAGGTCCTGCCTTAGAGGAAGAGGCCACGGATCACCTGCGAGCAACTCTTGCAGCTCCGGATACCAAGTCCTCCGTGGCCAATCCGGAACAATGAGTATTGTTCTGACCCTGCTTCTTCGTATTATTCTCAACACCTTGGGTATGAGAGGAAGAGGAGGAAACACATAGACCGATCTGAACACCCAAGGTGTCACCAGAGCGTCTACCGCTACCGCCTGAGGATCCCTTGACCTGGCGCAATACCGATTTAGCTTTTTGTTGAGACGGGATGCCATCATGTCGATTTGAGGCAGTCCCCAACGATCCGTGATCTGTGCGAAGACTTCTTGATGAAGTCCCCACCCTACCGGTCCGCCTCCCAGTTGTCCACCCCCGGGATTAACACCGCTGATAGCGCGCTTACATGGCCTTCCGCCCAGCGCAGAATCCTGGTCGCTTCTGCCATGGCCATTTTGCTCCTTGTTCCGCCTTGGCGGTTTATATGAGCCACTGCCGTGACATTGTCTGACTGAATCAGAACCGGTTTTCTCCGAAGCAATTCGTCCGCTTGACGCAGGGCGTTGTATATGGCCCTCAACTCCAGGACGTTGATGTGGAGACAAGACTCTAGGCTTGACCAGACACCTTGGAAATTTCTTCCCAGTGTCACTGCTCCCCAGCCTCGGAGGCTTGTGTCCGTGGTCACCAGGACCCAGTCCTGAATGCCGAAGCTGCGACCTTCTAGTAGGTGAGCACTGTTCAGCCACCACAGGAGAGATACCCTGGTCCTGGGAGACAGGGTGATCCTTTGATGCATTTGTAAATGGGACCCGGACCACTTGTCCAAGAGGTCCCATTGAAAAGTCCTCGCATGGAACCTGCCGAAAGGGATGGCCTCGTAGGAAGCCACCATCTTCCCCAGGACCCGCGTGCAATGATGCACTGAAACCTTTTTTGGTTTTAATAGGTTCCTGACCATGGCTATGAGTTCCTGAACCTTTTCGATCGGAAGAAAAACCTTTTTCTGGTCTGTGTCTAGAATCAGCCCCAAAAAGGTCAGACGCGTTGTAGGGACTAGCTGGGACTTCAGTATATTGAGAATCCAGCCGTGTATCTGCAACGTCTTCATGGACAGAGACACGCTGTCCAGCAACCTCTCCCTAGATCTCGCCTTTATGAGGAGATCGTCCAAGTATGGGATAACTGTGACCCCCTGCCTGCGCAGGAGCACCATCATTTCCGCCATTACCTTGGTGAAAATTCTCGGGGCCGTGGAAAGCCCAAACGGCAACGTCTGAAATTGGTAGTGACAGTCCTGCACTGCAAATCTCAGGAACGCCTGATGCGGGGGGAATATCGGAACATGAAGGTAAGCATCCTTTATGTCCAGGGACACCATCCAATCCCCCCCCTCCAGGCTGGCGATGACCGCCCTGAGTGATTCCATTTTGAACTTGAACCTCTTCAAGTACAGGTTCAGAGATTTCAGGTTTAAAATGGGTCTGACCGAACCGTCCGGTTTCGGGACCACAAACAGGGTTGAGTAATATCCCTCTCCTTGCTGGAGATGAGGAACTGTGACAATCACCTGTTGAATATACAATTTTTGGATTGCTGCCAACACTAGCTCCCTCTCTGACGGGGAAGCCGGCAGAGCCGATTTGAAAAATCGGCGAGGAGGCAAGTCTTCGAATTCCAGCCTGTATCCCTGAGAAACAATCTCTAATGCCCAGGGATCCACCTGCGAGTGAACCCAGACGTGGCTGAAAAACCGAAGACGAGCCCCCACCAGATCTGCCTCCCCTCGGGAAGCCCCAGCGTCATGCGGTGGACTTTGCAGACGCAGGGGAGGACTTCTGCTCTTGGGAACTAGCTGTGTGCAGCTTTTTTCCCCTGCCTTTCCCTCTGGCAACAAAGGATGATCCCCGTAACTTCTTGTTTTTATTGGAACGAAAGGACTGCATTTGATAATGAGGTGCCTTTTTTGTATGCTGCGGGGGGACATGAGGTAAGAAATTTGACTTACCAGCCGTAGAGATAAGATCCGAGAGGCCGTCTCCAAACAACTCCACCCCTTTGTAAGGCAAGGACTCCATATGCCGCTTTGAATCGGCATCTCCCGTCCACTGTCGGGTCCACAAGAGCCGCCTAGCAGAAATAGACATAGCATTTATTCTGGAGCTTAATAAACAAATGTCTCTCTGAGCATCCCTCATATACAAGGCAGCATCTCTGATATGCTCTATGGTCATTTGAATGGCGTCCCTATCTAAGGTGTCAATTTCCGTAGATAAGGAATCTGCCCATGCCACAACCGCATTACAAACCCAGGCCGACGCCATAGCCGGTCGAGCAATAGTACCCGAATGATTGTAAATGTGCTTTAAGGTAATTTCCTGCCTGCGATCAGCAGGTTCCTTGAGGGAAGCCGTATCCTGAGAAGGCAGTGCCACCTTTTTGGACAAACGTGTCAGCGCCTTGTCAACTTTTGGCGAAGATTCCCAGCATATCCTATCAGTTTGTGGAAAAGGATACGCCATGAGAATCCTTTTGGGAACTTGTGGTCTCCTATCCGGAGATTCCCAAGCCTTTTCGCACACGTCACTTAATTCAAATGAGGATGGAAAAGTGACTTCAGGCTTTTTCCCTTTATACATGTGTACCCTCGTGTCAGGGACAGGGGGTTCCTCAGTAATATGCAAAACCTCTTTAATGGCAATAATCATGTACCGTATACCCTTAGCCACCTTCGGCTGTAATTTTGCATCTTCATAGTCGACACTAGAGTCAGTATCTGTGTCATCGATCTGGGATATGGTGCGCTTCTGAGACCCAGAAGGACCTGGCGCCCCAGGGACAGGCATGGACTGGCTACCTGACTGATCCCTAGCTTCTGCCTTGTCTAACCTTTTATGCAATAGATTGACATTTGCATTCAAGACATTCAGCATATCCACCCATTCCGGTGTCGGCGTTGCCGACGGCGACCTGACATTCAAGCACTCCCCCTCCACATTAAGCGAGCCTTCCTCGTCAAACATGTCGACACACGCGTACCGACACACTTCACACACCCTTTTCCTGAAGACAGTATCCCTGTCAAGGCCCTTTGGAGAGACAGAGAGAGAGTATGCCAGCACACACCCCAGCGCAATAACCCTGGAGACCAATACAAAATGTTTTTCCCCGGCAGCGCTGTATAATATGTAAACCGCCAATTATGTGCCCCCCCCCCCTCTTTTAAGCACCCTCTCACCGTGTGTAAGCAGGGGAGAGTCCGGGGAGCTTCCTCTCAGCAGTGCTGTGGAGAGAAAATGGCGCTGGTGAGTGCTGAGGGAGAAGCCCCGCCCCCTCGGCGGCGGGCTTCTGTCCCGCTCAAACTTAGTCAAATATGGCGGGGGCTCTTTTATATACATGTACAGAGCCCACCTGTACATGTATATAGTCTTTTTGCCATGCAGAGGTTTATATTGCTGCCCAGGGCGCCCCCCCCTGCGCCCTGCACCCTTACAGTGACCGGAGAATGTGAGGTGTATGGAAGCAATGACGCACAGCTGCAGTGCTGTGCGTTACCTCAGTGAAGCTGAAGGCTTCTGCCGCCTGACGACTTCTGTCTTCTGTACTTCTAGCTCTGTGAGGAGGCTATTGGCTTTGGCGTCCGCAAGGCGGGTGTCGGAAGTGGTGGTTTTGTCTGACAATAGCCTTGTTTGATCTTCCATGTGGATAGAGAGGAACTGTGAACTCGGATGGTAGTTCTGCCAAAGAGTGGTTTCTGGGTTTCGCAGAAATCAGTCTATTTTGATGCCGGTGGTTACTTAGGCATTAGCGGATTCAAAGTCTCTCGGTGTTACCGGGGATTTGAATATTTAGGTCGCCAATTTGGCTCAGTTTGGAGAAACAGAGGCTCTGTTTGTCCGGTATGCTCCCAGCATGCTTGGGGCGACTGCAGTGTGCAGTATGTTACACGCTGAATCTGTGATACGATTTGGCATGTTTGTTCTACGGCTGGATTGCCGTTACCGAAGTCAGTGGAAGCCCATTCTGATGGTAAGATGGGCTCTTCTTGGGCGGATGCCCGAGGACTCTCGGCGGTTCAGCTTTGCCGAGCGGCTTATTAGTCGGGATCAAGCGCTTTTGCTATACTCTACAAGTTTGATACCCTGATTTTTGGGGACCTTTTGTTGGCTCATTCGGTGCTGCAGAGTCGTCCGCACTCTCCCGCCCGTTTTGGAGCTTTGGTATAATCCCCATGGTCCTTTTGGAGTCCCCAGCATCTTCTAGGACGTATGAGAAAAATAAGAATTTACTCACCGGTAATTCTATTTCTCGTAGTCCGTAGTGGATGCTGGGTACTCCGTAAGGACCATGGGGAATAGACGGGCTCTGCAGGAGACTGGGCACTCTTAAAAGAAAGATTAGGTACTATATCTGGTGTGCACTGGCTCCTCCCTCTATGCCCCTCCTCCAGACCTCAGTTAAGGAAACTGTGCCCGGAAGAGCTGACATTACTAGGAAAGGATTTGGAATCCAGGGTAAGACTCATACCAGCCACACCAATCACACTGTACAACTTGTGATAACCATACCCAGTAAACAGTATGAACAACAACTGAGCCTCAGTCAACAGATGGCTCAAAACAATAACCCTTTAGGTAAGCAATAACTATATACATGTATTGCAGAGAGTCTGCACTTTGGGACGTGCTCCCAGCATCCACTACGGACTACGAGAAAAAGAATTACCGGTGAGTAAATTCTTATTTTCTCTGACGTCCTAGTGGATGCTGGGTACTCCGTAAGGACCATGGGGATTATACCAAAGCTCCCAAACGGGCGGGAGAGTGCGGACGACTCTGCAGCACCGAATGAGCAAAGGCAAGGTCCTCCTCAGCCAGGGTATCAAACTTGTAGAATTTAGCAAATGTGTTTGAACCCGACCAAGTAGCAGCTCTGCAAAGTTGTAAAGCCAAGACCCCTCGGGCAGCCGCCCAAGAAGAGCCCACCTTCCTCGTGGAATGGGCTTTTACTGATTTAGGATGCGGCAATCCTGACGCAGAATGAGCTTGCTGAATCGTGTTACAGATCCAGCGCGCAATAGTTTGCTTTGAAGCAGGAGCACCCAGCTTATTGGGCGCATGCAGGATAAACAGCGAGTCAGTCTTCCTGACTCCAGCCGTCTTGGCTACATAGATTTTCAAAGCCCTGACTACATCTAGTAACTTGGAGTCCTCCAAGTCCCGAGTAGCCGCAGGCACCACAATAGGTTGGTTCAAATGAAACGCTGATACCACCTTAGGGAGAAATTGGGGACGAGTCCTCAATTCTGCCCTGTCCATATGGAAAATCAGATAAGGGCTTTTACACGACAAAGCCGCCAATTCTGACACACGCCTAGCCGAAGCTAAGGCCAATAGCATGACCACTTTCCACGTGAGATATTTTAGTTCCACGGTCTTAAGTGGCTCAAACCAGTGGGATTTCAGGAAATCCAACACGACGTTAAGATCCCAAGGTGCCACCGGAGGCACAAAGGGGGGCTGAATATGCAGCACTCCCTTAACAAACGTCTGAACTTCAGGTAGTGAAGCCAGTTCTTTTTGAAAGAAAATAGATAGGGCCGAAATCTGGACCTTTATGGATCCTAATTTTAGGCCCATAGTCACTCCTGACTGTAGGAAGTGCAGGAATCGACCCAGCTGGAATTCCTCTGTAGGGGCCTTCCTGGCCTCACACCAAGCAACATATTTTCGCCATATACGGTGATAATGTTGTGCTGTCACATCTTTCCTAGCCTTTATCAGCCTAGGAATCACTTCATCTGGAATGCCCTTTTCCGTTAGGATCCGGCGTTCAACCGCCATGCCGTCAAATGCAGCCGCGGTAAGTCTTGGAACAGACAGGGCCCCTGCTGTAACAGGTCCTGTCTGAGAGGCAGAGGCCATGGTTCCTCTGAGATCATTTCTTGTAGTTCTGGGTACCAAGTTCTTCTTGGCCAATCCGGAACGATGAGTATAGTTCTTACTCCTCTCTTTCTTACTATCCTCAGTACCTTGGGTATGAGAGGAAGAGGAGGGAACACATAAACCGACTGGTACACCCACGGTGTCACTAGTGCGTCCACAGCTATCGCCTGAGGGTCTCTTGACCTGGCGCAATATTTTTTTAGCTTTTTGTTGAGGCAGGACGCCATCATGTCCACCTGTGGCCGTTACCAACGGTTTACAATCTGCGTGAAGACTTCTGGATGAAGTCCCCACTCTCCCGGGTGGAGGTCGTGCCTGCTGAGGAAGTCTGCTTCCCAGTTGTCCACTCCCGGAATGAACACTGCTGACAGTGCTAGCACGTGATTTTCCGCCCATCGGAGAATCCTTGTGGCTTCTGCCATCGCCATCCTGCTTCTTGTGCCGCCCTGGCGGTTTACATGGGCGACCGCCGTGATGTTGTCTGATTGAATCAGCACTGGTTGGTTTTGAAGCAGGGGCTCTGCTTGACTCAGGGCGTTGTAAATGGCCCTTAGTTCCAGTATATTTATGTGTAGTGAAGTCTCCTGACTTGACCACTGTCCCTGGAAGTTCCTTCCCTGAGTGACTGCCCCCCATCCTCGGAGGCTTGCGTCCGTGGTCACCAGGATCCAGTCCTGTATGCCGAATCTGCGGCCCTCGAGAAGATGAGCACTCTGCAGCCACCACAGCAGAGACACCCTGGCCCTTGGGCACAGGGTGATCAACAGATGCATCTGAAGATGCGATCCGGACCATTTGTCTAACAGATCCCACTGAAAGATCCTTGCATGGAACCTGCCAAAGGGAATTGCTTCGTAAGAAGCCACCATCTTTCCCAGGACTCGCGTGCAGTGATGCACCGACACCTGTTTTGGTTTCAGGAGGTCCCTGACCAGCGATGACAATTCCTGGGCCTTCTCCACCGGGAGAAACACCTTCTTCTGTTCTGTGTCCAGAATCATGCCCAGGAAGAGCAGACGCGTCGCAGGAATCAGCTGCGACTTTGGGATATTCAGAATCCAGCCGTGCTGTTGCAACACTTCCCGAGAAAGTGCTACGCTGACTAACAACTGCTCTCTGGACCTCGCCTTTATAAGGAGATCGTCCAAGTACGGGATAATTATAACTCCCTTCTTCCGAAGGAGTATCATCATTTCGGCCATTACCTTGGTAAATACCCTCGGTGCCGTGGACAGACCAAACGGCAACGTCTGGAATTGGTAATGACAGTCCTGTACCACAAACCTGAGGTACTCCTGGTGAGGTGGGTAAATGGGGACATGGAGATAAGCGTCCTTGATGTCCAGCGACACCATAAAATCCCCCTCTTCCAGGCTTGCAATAACCGCCCTGAGCGATTCCATTTTGAACTTGAACTTCCTTACATAAGTGTTCAAGGATTTTAAATTTAGAATGGGTCTCACCAAACCGTCTGGTTTCGGTACCACAAACATTGTGGAATAGTAACCCCGTCCCTGTTGAAGGAGGGGAACCTTGATTATCACCTGCTGAGGTACAGCTTGTGAATAGCCGCCAGCACTACCTCCCTTTCCCTGGGAGCCGCTGGCAAGGCTGATTTGAGGTAACGGCGAGGGGGAGTCGCCTCGAACTCCAGCATGTATCCCTGAGATACCACTTGTAGAACCCAGAGATCCACCTGTGAGCGAACCCACTGGTCGCTGAAGTTCCGGAGACACGCCCCCACCGCACCTGGCTCCACCTGTGGAGCCCCAGCGTCATGCGGTGGACTTAGTGGAAGCAGGGGAGGATTTTTGTTCCTGGGAACTGGCTGTCTGGTGCAGCTTTTTTCCTCTACCCCTGCCTCTGGGCAGAAAGGACGCGCCTCTGACCCGCTTGCCTTTCTGAGGCCGAAAGGACTGTACTTGATAATACGGTGCTTTCTTAGGCTGTGAGGGAACCTGAGGTAAAAAAGTCGACTTCCCAGCTGTTTCTGTGGATACGAGGTCCGAGAGACCGTCCCCAAACAATTCCTCACCCTTATAAAGCAAAACCTCCATGTGCCTTTTAGAATCAGCATCACCTGTCCACTGCCGAGTCCATAATACTCTCCTGGCAGAAATGGACATGTGCATCCCTCATATACAAGACGACGTCCTTTATATGCTCTATGGTTAGCAAAATAGCATCCCTGTTGAGGGTATCAATGTTGTCTGACAGGGTATCAGACCATGCTGCTGCAGCACTACACATCCATGCTGAGGCAATAGCAGGTCTCAGTATAGTACCTGAGTGTGTATAAACAGACTTCAGGATAGCCTCCTGCTTCCTATCTGCAGGCTCCTTTAGGGCGGCCGTATCCTGAGACGGCAGTGCCACCCTTTTAGATAATCGTGTGAGCGCCTTGTCCACCCTAGGGGATGTCTCCCAGCGTAACCTATCCGTTGGCGGGAAAGGGTACGCCATCAGTAACCTCTTAGAAACCACTAGTTTCTTATCAGGGGAACACCACGCTTCCTCACACAATTCATTTAATTCATCAGATGGGGGAAAAGTCACTGGCTGCTTTTTCTCCCCAAACATAATACCCTTTTTAGTGGTAACTGGGTTAATGTCAGAAATGTGCAACACATTTTTCATTGCCGTAATCATGCATCGGATGGCCCTTGTGGACTGTACATTTGTCTCATCCTCGTCTACACTGGAGTCAGACTCCGTGTCGACATCTGTGTCTGCCATCTGAGCTAGCGGGCGTTTTTGAGCCCTTGATGGCCTCTGAGACGCCTGGGCAGGTGCGGGCTGAGATGCCGGCTGTCCCAAGGCTGTTACGTCATTGAACCTTTTATGTAAAGAGTTGACACTGTCGGTTAATACCTTCCACATATCCATCCACTCTGGTGTCGGCCCCGTAGGGGGCGACATCACACTTATCGGCTCCTGCTCCGCCTCCACGTAGCCCTCCTCATCAAACATGTCGACACAGCCGTACCGACACACCGCACACACACAGGGAATGCTCTGACTGAGGACAGGACCCCACAAAGTCCTTTGGGGAGACAGAGAGAGAGTATGCCAGCACACACCACAGCGCTATATAACACAGGGATATCCACTATACTGAGTGATTTTTCCCAATAGCTGCTAATACACAAATTGCGCCTAAATTTAAGTGCCCCCCCTCTCTTTTTTACCCTTGTTGTACTGGATACTGCAGGGGAGAGCCTGGGGAGCGTCCTTCCAGCGGAGCTGTGAAGAGAAAATGGCGCTGGCTGTGCTGAGGAAGATAGCCCCGCCCCCTCAGCGGCGGGCTTCTCCCACTTTTTATAATGTTAATGGCGGGGGTTTTTGCACATATACAGTGTTATACACTGTATTATGTGCTAATTTATGCCAAAAGGTAAACTAATTGCTGCCCAGGGCGCCCCCCCCCCCAGCGCCCTGCACCCAACAGTGACCGGAGTGTGTGGTGTGGTGTGCTATGGGAGCAATGGCGCACAGCTGCAGTGCTGTGCGCTACCTTAATGAAGACAGGAGTCTTCAGCCGCCGTTTTTCATCTTTATCTTCCGTCTTCTGGCTCTGCAAGGGGGACGGCGGCGCGGCTCTGGGAACGGACGATCAAGGTCGGGCCCTGTGTTCGATCCCTCTGGAGCTAATGGTGTCCAGTAGCCTTAGAAGCACAAGCTAGCTGCAAGCAGGTAGGTTTGCTTCTCTCCCCTCAGTCCCTCGTAGCAGTGAGTCTGTTGCCAGCAGATCTCACTGAAAATAAAAAACCTAACAAATACTTTCTTTTCTAGTGAACTCAGGAGAGCCCACTAGGTGCATCCAGCTCTGGCCGGGCACAGATTCTAACTGAGGTCTGGAGGAGGGGCATAGAGGGAGGAGCCAGTGCACACCAGATATAGTACCTAATCTTTCTTTTAAGAGTGCCCAGTCTCCTGCGGAGCCCGTCTATTCCCCATGGTCCTTACGGAGTACCCAGCATCCACTAGGACATCAGAGAAATAGGATTTTGGTACCTACCGGTAAATCCTTTTCTTTTAGTCCGTAGAGGATGCTGGGCGCCCGTCCCAGTGCGTACGGTGTCTGCAGTTAACTGTTTTGGTTACACCCTGGTGGTGTGTCTTCTCTGTCAGGCGGTTGCTACCGTTTTTCATGCCATAGCATGCGGGGTCTTCTTTTTGCTTATGTGGACACACGGTTTGTGTTACATATTCTCTCAGCATGTGGCTGTGTTTTGTTCATGCCGTGGGCTGGTATTCTACTGATAAAGCTAAATATTTATCTTATATAAAACCCTTTATGAGGTCTAAGAACACTGTACGCTAACTACGTATGAAGTACCGCAAGGGTACGCACGTTGCGTAACGATCGCTTAGCCGTGGTCGAGACGCTCAAGCGTTACGTTCGCTCACGGCCAAGAGATCACTGGCAGGCACGCTATTGGCTGCCGACTACCGTAATGATTCGCTATAGCGATGCGACCGCTCGAGACCACGAGGAGATCACCAGCGGCGCATACGCTCACAATGTAAAACCTTTATATCTAAACCATAAAACAGTGTATTATGCAGTAAACCCTTTGTGTAGTGATATGGTGTAAATGCAACACAGTATAACCTTACTAGCTTAAAAGCAGTTTGAGCGTCACCGACGCTCTGAGAATACTTAACTCTATAAGAAATACACAGATACCTAGGCTTAGGGTCCAACGCCTAATATATATATATTTTGAATGATATACTTGCAAAAGAATTAATACAAATACAAATCATACACTACAATATAACATAGACTAACTAACCAGGTAACTATACAGTAAATACAATACAATTAAGTTTAAGAGAAAATGAGAGAAAGAGAAGAGAGAGAAAGATATGGCCCATAATAACAAGAGAGAAACAGTATGATTACGGAGAAAAACTTACGCACAAAGGAAACGATCGCATGCGCCTCTGGACATCCAGCTCCCGATTTTCAGCAACGATAACCGTTGAAGAGTGAGAGCTGGATGTGATCGGCCTTTCTATTTATGCCCCACACACAATGCAATTCAATGGTCCCTACAATCTCATTGTTCATTGGACACAGGAATTCGGCTTCGCATTATAACAAAATGTCATAGGTTGATTCATACAGGTGGGCTGTGACTATTTCCAACAGCTCAGGTGGGAGGGAAACTGGGTTTCCCGCCGCATGGGTAATAAAGTGCAAATAAAGTAAATGTTCATAAACTTCTTATGTCCATAACTATTCGCACGAGCGATTGATCTGCTTCAAACCAACACCGGAATATTTCTAATTAAATATTCTTCCGATGGATACTAAACACCACTGTATTACTCCTGTCTGACCCTTCGTATCAAACAAAGAGGGATTTCTCTGTTCATGAACATTCTATATTAACCAAACTTTCAGAATCTATCAAAGGGACCATGATCTAAAAAATACATTATATAGTGAAAATATGTAATGATTGAGTCGCACGCTACGATCACATAAACTCTACCGTAAATACGCATACCGTGCGCCTGCGGGTGCCCGCGACTGTGAGTATGCGCACGTACGGGAGAGCATACGCATGCGCAGCACGGACCTGTGTGAGGTGCAAATATGGTAGTGTGCATAGAGATATTTTTCTGACTTTGACAGTCCACCCTTTGGCAGTCAACAATAACTGCCACTTCCTGAAAACATTTCAAAAAGAGAAAAATATATGTTAGGGGTTAATACATTTACATGGTTGGGTAAGGGAGGAGAGGAGATGGTAGGAAAAGGGTATGACCTAGTGAGATAGCAGAAGCATGTGTGTATGAATCCGTGCTTGGGGGTCATGTATCATCGTGCCGTACGTGTTTTAAATCAAGCTTCGAGGTATTGCGAAGTATACATTTGAATTCCTTCTTATCCCGTGGTACGGGTCTGTGGATGGGCTGTCAAACTTTACCGAGCTCTTTTCGGCTTTGGTTGTAACAAAATGGGGGAGCACATTTTAGTTGATGATACATGAATGGGGGAGATATGTGATTGCTGATATCTGTGCCTGTATTCCCTATCGACTATGTGTGTCATTACCTGAGGGTTGTAGAAATGAAGAAAAGACATAATTACGGTAAATGCGGTGGTATTCTATGTCAGGTAAATGTACATTCGTCGATTGAGGTCTTGTTTGGTGTCTGTTGAATGCAGTCTTCTTTGTGCTTTTGCCCATAAGGTGCGAGCAAAAGCTGTCAATGTCCATAGATTTACAAAAGTGTTGGGCTAGCGTAATTTTAAAATTTCTAGGGAAACTGGGGATCCATGGCATAGTTCATCAAGAATCTGTGTATCAGGTTGTCAAAACTTCTTCTTTAATCCCTCTGTTGTCTGTATATCGGCTCATCAAATTCCTCGTCCAAGTGGGTCTTTTTACCTTGGAGGAAACGGAAAAACAGGTGAAAGAAACGGACCGTAGAAATCGCATTTTCATCACATCATTGTTTCTACATTTGGGTCATAAATCAAGTCCATTGGAATTACAGTTTCCTCACTCCTTAAACTCATTACCCTAGTACGATGATTGCACCTCATTAAAGCCTGACCGCATCTAAATATCAAACCAATCGTTATGATAACACCTAAGATACATAGGAGAAACTTCCCAACATCCATTATAACTCCTTGGGCCCATTCTCCTAAACCGGAGAACCAATTTCGCGGGTTCAACCATGACACCCAACCAGTCAGCTCATTACTCACAGCAGCAAGGGTGAGATTGTGTCTTCTGCGAAATTTCCACTTTAGTTGGAGAATATCGTCCATCTTTTGGTCTATGACCTCGACCGGGTCCTCGGTGCTATTCGTAATATATGTGCAACATTTCACGCCGTATTGTGTTGCCAGTGTGACACAATATCCGCCTGTTACTGCTGTGAGGTAATTAAGAACCATTCTATGCTGGACTAGTTCTGTTTTGTAAGCCTGAAGTTCCCTTCCAGTATACCTAAACGTGTCATCATACATTTCAGTGATATTATCTAACAAATTGGCGAGCGCAGAAATGTATTTATAATTCAACACTCCTCTAGCGGTGTGAGTGATATCTAACGCGATTAGAAACTGAATCCCGGTGGATTCATGGATCATGTCAGAGGCCGGGTGCTCTGTTCTTTCTATCAGGTGCCGTTTAACTACGTGCTCGTAATGGGTGTGAGTATAAGGAGTTTGGGCAACACGGTGTATGTCTTTCATTTTGTCATGTGATACAGTCATTACTTCAGGCAGTACTTTTCCAATATAACACAATCCTTCAGAGTTTGGGGCAAGCCACTTATACGCCTTTCTCCCGCATATGAAATATGCATCATCGGGGAGAACATATGGGACGGAGTAGGACATAACCATATTACACACCTTCCATGTGAAATCTCCTAACCCTAATTCTTCCATCTGCTTAGTACACGTATCAGGTTGTACGATATGTGCACAGTATCCTGGTGATACCTCTCCAACTCTCGTAATCCTATTTCCTAAGGTATACCTATACCGGAAAGATTTTCCTCTACTGGCTATGTGGCGTATAAGCTCTGTATCTGTAGGCATTCTATCTGCTCTGTGTGAAAAGGTCATGGTTTGATTACTCCATGACACTTCCCAATTTCCCGGCTTTCGGGGATTGGAGATGTTAAAACATAATGGGGACCTATCCACATGGTATTGGTGGAGCTTCAAACTAGGAGGGCTGGAGATATTAAACCTCCTGTCCACCGGTCTCCCACCACTTAACTCAAGTACCTCCCCTAACGTTAAAGGAAATGGTACTAGCCCTGATTTGCTATGACCTTGAGGTACTTGAGAGCATACCCAACAATCTGTTTTATTTAACACACTACCCACTAAAGAGTGATAGTCACTCAAGGGATGCCGGTCCATATGGATATTAAAACTGGATTGGCATTTCTTTATGCACCCATCCTCAATGACATTGTTACAAAGCCGACAGATACAGTTTTCTTCAGGTAACAATCCTTCACAATTCCTTCTATGGTCAATGCTATCGGATCGTTTTCTGATACTCGCCTTTGCTTGTTGATTATGTTGTTCTCGGAAAACTACGCCTCCATTTCTGTCATCAGAACCCATTCCAGAACCTCTCTCGAACTCCATGGTACTCTCGCCGGAACAGACTGCTCTGGTCAACATCATGGTCAACAGGAAAATCCGGATCACAGTCTCTTGAGGCAAGTCCATCTTAGGAGGAGACGAAGAAGAATGAGAAGGGGGGAAAAATAATTTGAGGGAGAGGGGATGGGAAGTGGAGAAAAACAATAAAAGGGAACAGGGGATCGACAACTGCTTTTGATCTTGTGGTTCTCGATGCTCAGGTGCCGCCTTAGTCCTCCTGGAACAGACACTCTAGTGATACAACCTCTACCGTCTGTTCCTTATCACAGGACTTCTCTGGATCAACGACCTTCTTACAGTGGGACGAATGAACCCAAGTCTCTCTCTCAGCAACCTTCAATGCTCTAGTGCTAGTCAATAAGACCTGGTATGGTCCTTCCCATCTGTCAATAAGGCAACCTAAGCGTAGAAAATTCCGTATCATTACATAATCCCCAGGTTCAATGTCATGACAATTACTATCTGGTAAATCAGGAATCACTAACTTCAGATTATCATTTTGATTCCTTAACTGTTTACTCATGTTAATCAAGTATTTTACAGTCACTTCATTGTTACACTTCAAATCATCCTGAGGGTTAATCATAACATGCGGTTGTCGACCAAACAAGATTTCAAAGGGAGACAGATTAAGAGGGGACCTGGGAGTGGTTCTGATGCTGTACAGTACAATGGGTAAAGCTTCTGGCCATGTCAATCCTGTCTCTGCCATCACTTTACTCAGTTTATTTTTAATAGTGCTGTTCACTCTTTCCACTTTCGCACTCGCCTGTGGACGGTATGGAGTGTGCAGCTTGCTATCAATTCCCATCAATTTACACATTCCTTGAAAGACATCACCTGTAAAATGGGTACCCCTATCACTTTCGATAATTCTAGGGATACCATATCTACATACAAATTCCTGCACAATTTTCTTAGCAGTAAACATAGCGGTATTTGTGGCCGCCGGACCCAATTTGAGAAAACATCTATACAAACAAGTACATATTTCAAATTTCGACAAGGGGGTAATTGAATGAAGTCAATCTGTATTACCTGGAAAGGGCCGCCGGCAGGTGGGATGTGGGATGGTTCTGTAGGTATTGCCTTTCCAATATTCTTTCTCAAACAGGTAAGGCATGACATGGCTCTTTTACTCGCATGAGAGGAGAATCCTGGGGCGCACCAATATGCTCTTACCAACTTGCACATCCCTTCCTTGCCTAGATGAGTCAGCCCGTGAGCTGCTTCAGCCAAACATGGAAGATATGCTCTGGGGGCCACTGGTTTACCATGTCCATCCGTCCAGAGTCCTGAGGACTCCTGGCCATATCCCTTTGCCTTCCAGACTGCCTTTTCCTGTGTGGAACACAAATTTTGCATTTCACACAACTTCTGTGTGTTGATGGTATTAAATACCATCAATTGTGTGGTGTCTGTCTGTCTGGGGGTAGCAGCTGCTAATTTAGCAGCTTCGTCTGCTCGGCTGTTACCAAGCGATACTGGGTCTTGGCTATATGTATGTGCTTTACATTTGATAACAGCCACTCTGTCGGGTTCCTGTATCGCTGTTAGAAGCCTTTTTATGTGAGCTGCATGCGCTACCGGTGTACCAGCTGCCGTCATGAAATTTCTGAGGCGCCATAGGGCTCCGAAATCATGGACTACCCCGAATGCGTATCTAGAATCGGTGTAGATATTGGCTGATTTGCCCTTAGCCAATTCACATGCTCTGGTTAGGGCGACCAGTTCAGCAACCTGGGCTGAGTGAGGTGGGCCTAGCGGTTCCGCTTTTATGGTGCCTTGGTCATCTACGACTGCGTATCCAGTACACAAGTCTCCCGAGTCTGACTGTCTATGACAACTACCGTCCGTGTAGAACGTAAGTTCTACATCTTCCAGTGGGTTGTCACTGATGTCAGGCCTTGCGGTAAAATTTTGGGTCAAATATTCCATACAATCATGAGTGTCTTCCTTTGTGTTAAATTCTCCTTCCCCACCACTCTCATCCTCCACCCTTTGTGCCTGTCCAGGCACACCTGGGAGATATGTTGCAGGATTTAATGCACTGCATCTCCTTATGGTGATGTTTACGGGGGCCATTAGTGCCAATTCCCATCTTGTAAACCGCGCTGATGAGACGTGCCTGGTTTGGGCAGAATTTAACAAGGCTGACACTGCATGTGGTGTATGAATTGTGAGGTTGTGACCTAGCACGACGTCTTCGCTTTTCGTTACTAGCAATGCTATCGCAGCAACGCTTCGCAAGCATGTGGGGAGGGATCGCGCTACCGTGTCTAGCTGAGCGCTGTAATATGCTACTGGCCTGCTGGCATCACCGTGCTTTTGGGTTAGTACGCCTGCCGCGCAACCAGCACTTTCTGTTCCGTATAGTTCAAAGGGTTTCCCATAGTCCGGCATACCTAATGCTGGTGCCTGCGTTAGGCACTGTTTAAGTCTCTCAAATGCTGCCTCAGACTCGTCTGTATGCGAAATCCGATCAGGTTTGTTTGAGGAGACCATCTCCTGCAAAGGTAACGCTAAAATGGAAAACCCTGGGATCCAATTACGGCAATACCCACACATTCCTAAAAATGTTCTGATCTGTTGCTGGGTTTGTGGCAGAGTCATGTCTCTAATTGCTTGAATTCTATCAGCGGTCAGGTGTCTCAGTCCTTGTGTTAAACAGTGTCCCAAATATTTTACCTTAGTTTGGCATAATTGCAACTTGTCTTTGGAAACCTTGTGTCCTGTGTCTGAAAGATGAAACAGGAGCTGTTTCGTATCCTTCAGGGATGCTTCCAATGAATCAGAACACAGTAGTAGATCATCCACGTACTGTATTAATACTGATCCACTCACTGGTTGGAAAGACTGTAAACAATCATGCAAAGCCTGAGAAAATATACTTGGACTATCTATGAATCCTTGTGGTAATCGAGTCCATGTGTATTGGACTCCTCTGTATGTAAATGCAAACAAATATTGACTGTCAGGGTGCAGAGGTACCGAAAAGAAAGCGGAGCAGAGGTCAATAACAGTGAAAAATTTCGCAGTGGGAGGGATTTGCATTAGGATGACAGCTGGATTTGGCACTACGGGGAACTGACTCTCAACTATTTTGTTAATCCCCCTTAGATCCTGCACTAGCCTGTAACCCCTCCCCCCACTCTTTTTCACAGGGAAGATGGGACTATTAGCAGTGCTGGACGTTCTTACCAGAATGCCCTGTTGTAGCAAGCGCTCTATTACGGGATAAACTCCTAACTCCACCTCTGGCTTCAGAGGGTACTGTGGGATTTTTGGAGCTATCCTACCATCTTTTACTTGTACAACTACCGGAGCTACGTTTGCCATTAATCCAGTGTCCTGTCCATCTTTTGTCCAAAGTGACTCTGGTATCTGAGATGTCATTTCTTCTACTTGGGAGGGAGTCCTATTTGTCATAGTGGTATGTGACATTAATTTTGACGGGGAGTCTAACATGTCTCGTACTTCCTGAGCGTGATTCTCAGGTATGTCCAAGAATACACCTTCAGGAGTACAATAAATGACGCACCCCATTTTACACAGTAAGTCTCTTCCCAGGAGATTGGTCGGTGCCGATGCAGCCAGCAAAAAGGAATGCTTGGTATGTAACGGCCCTACTGTAATCTCGGCTGGTTTGCTAACAGGGTAGTGCTGGACTACTCCCGTTACCCCTATGGCTGGAATTGTCTTACCAGTGGTTCTCATGCCCACTGTCGAATTTATCACTGATTTGGCCGCCCCTGTGTCTACAAGAAAGTTTAATGATTTACCAGCTACATTGATTGCAATTTCTGGTTCACTTCCAAGGCTTGCAATCAATTTTACTGGCTGCAGATTACAGGTATGGCCACACCCCTATTGGGTATGGTGACCTACCTGAATTCCGCTGGCAGCAACTACCTGTGAAGGGGTTAAATGGGAACTCCCAGAGGCCTGCCAATCTCTGTTTGGGGGGTATCTTTTTGTTTCCCCTGCATGTGGCTCATAACTCCGTTTCTGCGGACCCTGCTCCCAATGTCGTGTGTCGTGTCGTTGTCTAGGGGGTTGATAAGATTTTTGTACATTTCTCGATCTACAGTCTCGTGCAAAGTGTCCCTGTTTGTGACAAAAATAACATGTTACCACATTTGACTTACCCACAGGGTTTGGTGATGTTAACACAGGCTGTTTTGTGGTCAGGGCCTGTATACTTACTGCCATTAACTTATCACTTTGTTGTTCCCTGTGTCTGGTGATGTTCCTATCGTGATCAATAGCAGCCTCTCTCAAAGTAGCCACAGACAGACCTCGCCAACATGGTTGTGTGGTCTGTACCCTAGTCTTTAATGATTCTTTTAAACCATCCATCAGTACCGATACTGCTACTTCTCGATGGTTTATGTTTGTTTTAATGTCCTCTATGCCTGTGTATTTTGCCATTTCTGATAATGCTCTGTGAAAATACTCTGCAGCTGTCTCTGACTCCTTCTGTTTAATGGAGAATATCTTGTTCCATCTGACTACCGCTGGGAAATACTCTTTTAACTGTAAGCTTATTCTTTTTACATTATCTTTGTTGTACACATCTGTAAGAGGTACATTCTGATCTAATCCGCAATCAGCTAAAAATTGAGTTGCGTCAACATTGGAGGGTAAACATGCTCTCAGCAATATCTGCCAGTCTTTATTGTTGGGCTCTACAGTGTTACCTAAGTCTCTGATGTATTTTTGACTGGCAACTAAGTCTTTTCTAGGGTCAGGTAATTCAGACACTATGGTCCTTAATTCCATTCTGGAAAATGGGCTATACATGGCAATGTTCCTCACAGGGGTGACTCCTGACGTGTCAGTTTTCCCATTTGGAACAGCTATTACCCTAACAGGATTAACTCTAACAACATCACTCTGTGTGGGTTCTACAGCCTGTGGTGAAATGGCTTCAGCATAGTGTATGGTGCCGTACTTACCTGTAGATACGACCTCACCTATCCCTCCGCTAGGGGCCCTTGTTACTAATCTCGTGGGTGGAGCTGTGCCTACTGTGGTCTCTGCTATGGTGGCTGCTAGAGAGAGCGCTGAAATTGTTGCCGATTCGTCTTCTTGATCACACTCCTGAGGAAAGTTCAAAACAGGGTACAACTTGCACGGGTTAATACTTGCATTGGTTAATTGGTTAACATTATCTTTAACATTTACACAGTTGCTAAGTGTTTGTGTGTTACACCTTAGTGCGTCATTCTCCGCAACCAATTTCTCTCCTGATATGTATGGTGGCGGTGGGGCCGTGGCTATCAGTTTTCTGATTGAGCCAGATCCCGCCGCCTGAGCCAATCCTCTCTGTATGTCACCCTCCTGTTGCCACAACTGCAAATAATCATAATGCTTGATTCGTCTCTTTGCTGATTTAATGAGACATATCATTCTCCTTAAATTCGTTAACACTTCTGTGCTGAAGCTACCTACTCTTGGGAATTTCTCCCCGTCATGTACTGTCATTCTCTCCCATTCATCACATAAAGCTTCTGTGTGACTTCCGTATTTCTCACACATTACATACCTTGCCGACCCAATTGGTCGGTTCACTGAATCAACCCGAACCGAGGTTGATCGCCCCCTACCTGAACAAGTGGCCCCCATAGTTCGAAAGTGTTGCTTTATCCAGCCAACCCTTACGCAAACCAAATGTCCAAAATAGGCTGACGGTGGCGGTTTACCGAGTACCCCACTCACTCGCCCACGCCGACCAATACGACCTGATCACACCGATATGGTGCTGGCGTACTCGACCTAGGGCCCCTGCGACCTGAACCTCTATTTACTGGAACCTGTGAGGGTGATCCGAAGAACACTTACTCTTTCCAGTAACTATTGGTTGCTGGATAGTTCCTGAGTGAGCAGCGAACTTCCCTTAAAATAAAAAAAAATTACACAAATCACGTTAGAATGTACAAATAGCGTTTATGACCTTCGTACACAAATAGTACCGGTCAGGTTTACTAATGTACACAATTACGTGCGGTACAATCGTTCAGCACATAAGCAACTAATCTTATGTACGGAGCGACCAGTGGAATCGAAAATTGCGGCTGCGAATTCCTTCAGCCAGAGCTTGTATGGCCTATATGGGTGTTGCACCAACCCTTTCTTGGTGTTGTGCCTGTGGACTGTATAGCGAACTTCCTTGTCTGCTGTACCTGAACCTGTTGGTCTGCTATGACCTCCTGGTCTGTTACAGTATGACCTCCTGGTCTGCTACACTCTAATGCTCAAATTGTATGTTTTAACCAGGGATGCCTCCCTAGCCACCATGTACGTCACTTACACGCATGTACCTCACGAGAACTCGACTTTTCTTGTGGTTCAACCTGTAAAATTGTATACACCACACTCACTCACCACATGTACACTTTTGTTTCTATTTCTATTTCTGCGCAGAAATTTCTCTTTAGACCAGATGTGTTACAAATTAGGAGAAGGATCTATTCATTTAAATTTCGAATTTAAAAGAAAATAGATTTGCGCGATTTATCGCCTGGCGTTATTTACCGCGTGGCGCTACTTATCGCGTTGAGAGGAGAGAAAAAAAACTTGTGATTTGAGTTACGTGGGCGTACCCGTACGCTCCGTTGCGTAATATACGCTGCGTGCGTCGGCCCTTGGATTGCGTACGCAAGTCTCAGTCTTTTGTTAGAGACACGTGTACGCAAAGCAAAGATCCACCGTAACACAATTTATACGTTTATCAATGTAGATGATCCTTTATCATCTACCGCGCACCACACTGACTTCGCCTTGTCTCTCAGGCACAGCTGTGTGTTTGTCTATACTTTAACTATATTACCTTTACTCTTAAACTATGAAATAGTGACAAATCTCTCTAAGCACGTTTATCAACTATAGAACTGGCAAACAGGAGAGTGACATACGAAAATACACCAATGAAAAGGAAATGCAGATATATATGTGTGCGTGCGTGTGTACGCAAGACAGAAAAATAAACAGTTTTAAAAAGACACTATTGTTTTGTTCTTACCTCCGGTTCCCGGATTCCTTCAGCACCCTTTACTAAGAGAAGCAGACGCTTATCCAAACAGCACTACGAGGAATATGATCTCCCGCCCTTTGCTGCTGGATAATGTCTGCTGAAATTACCTAGTGTAGATATGTGAAGGACAGGACGAGCCCGCAATTGATAAAGCTAAATATTTATCTTATATAAAACCCTTTATGAGGTCTAAGAACACTGTACGCTAACTACGTATGAAGTACCGCAAGGGTACGCACGTTGCGTAACGATCGCTTAGCCGTGGTCGAGACGCTCAAGCGTTACGTTCGCTCACGGCCAAGAGATCACTGGCAGGCACGCTATTGGCTGCCGACTACCGTAATGATTCGCTATAGCGATGCGACCGCTCGAGACCACGAGGAGATCACCAGCGGCGCATACGCTCACAATGTAAAACCTTTATATCTAAACCATAAAACAGTGTATTATGCAGTAAACCCTTTGTGTAGTGATATGGTGTAAATGCAACACAGTATAACCTTACTAGCTTAAAAGCAGTTTGAGCGTCACCGACGCTCTGAGAATACTTAACTCTATAAGAAATACACAGATACCTAGGCTTAGGGTCCAACGCCTAATATATATATATTTTGAATGATATACTTGCAAAAGAATTAATACAAATACAAATCATACACTACAATATAACATAGACTAACTAACCAGGTAACTATACAGTAAATACAATACAATTAAGTTTAAGAGAAAATGAGAGAAAGAGAAGAGAGAGAAAGATATGGCCCATAATAACAAGAGAGAAACAGTATGATTACGGAGAAAAACTTACGCACAAAGGAAACGATCGCATGCGCCTCTGGACATCCAGCTCCCGATTTTCAGCAACGATAACCGTTGAAGAGTGAGAGCTGGATGTGATCGGCCTTTCTATTTATGCCCCACACACAATGCAATTCAATGGTCCCTACAATCTCATTGTTCATTGGACACAGGAATTCGGCTTTGCATTATAACAAAAGGTCATAGGTTGATTCATACAGGTGGGCTGTGACTATTTCCAACAGCTCAGGTGGGAGGGAAACTGGGTTTCCCGCCGCATGGGTAATAAAGTGCAAATAAAGTAAATGTTCATAAACTTCTTATGTCCATAACTATTCGCACGAGCGATTGATCTGCTTCAAACCAACACCGGAATATTTCTAATTAAATATTCTTCCGATGGATACTAAACACCACTGTATTACTCCTGTCTGACCCTTCGTATCAAACAAAGAGGGATTTCTCTGTTCATGAACATTCTATATTAACCAAACTTTCAGAATCTATCAAAGGGACCATGATCTAAAAAATACATTATATAGTGAAAATATGTAATGATTGAGTCGCACGCTACGATCACATAAACTCTACCGTAAATACGCATACCGTGCGCCTGCGGGTGCCCGCGACTGTGAGTATGCGCACGTACGGGAGAGCGTACGCATGCGCAGCACGGACCTGTGTGAGGTGCAAATATGGTAGTGTGCATAGAGATATTTTTCTGACTTTGACACTACTGAATGCCATGTTCTATGGTGTGTTTGAGGTGTGAGCTGGTAGGACACTCACCGTGTTTATATAAAAATAAATTCTTTCCTCGAAATGTCCATCTCTCCTGGGCACAGTTTTCTAACTGAGGTCTGGAGGAGGGGCATAGAGGAAGGAGCCAGTTCACACCCAGTTTAAGTCTTTATAGTGTGCCCAAGCTCCTGCGGATCCGTCTATACCCCATGGTCCTTTTGGAGTCCCCAGCATCCTCTACGGACTAAGAGAAAAGGATTTACCGGTAGGTACCAAAATCCTATTTTTGAACACTTTCTTTACTTTTAAAGACAGAAGCATGTACTGATCACACTGATCTGTGCACACTTCTGACTAAAGGGGGGTACACACGGTAGAGATGTGTGCTGAGCGATCTAGCACAGACCGCTCAGCACACACATACACATCTCTCCCCCCGCTCAACGCGATGTGTGCTGAGCAGAGGGGGTGGACGGGGGGGGGGGGGGGCGCTCACTTCACACAGCGACCTGACTAGATTGTGCAGGCACAATCTAGACCCGGTGATAGTGATGCCCAGGGTCGCGCATCGCTATCGCTATGGGCATACACACGGAGAGATCCGTGCTTAATTTCTAAAGGGGGGTACACACGGAGAGATCCGTGTTTAAAAATCTAAGCAATCTGACTAGATTGCTAAGATTTTAAGCAGGGATCTGTCGTGTGTATGCCCCGCAGCGATACATCGCTATCGCCGGTGCTAGATTCACTGTGTGAAGTGAGCGCCCGTCCCCCTCCTCGCCCAGAACATCGCGCTGTGCTGAGCGGGGGGAGAGATGTGTGCTGAGCGGTCTGTGTTAAGATCGCTCAGCACACATCTCTCCCGTCAGTAACCCCCTTAAGCAATCTAGTCAGATTGCTTAGAAATTAAACACGGATCTCTCCGTGTGTACCCCCCATAAATCTTAAAAACATGACCTAAAAACCACGTGTTTTTAGTACTAAAAATTGCCAATAATCGCATGCGAATTCCATTTTAACATTACATTTCGCACCCTATTACATTTTTTATTTTTAGTAAAACACCTAAATAATTGCACCCTATTACATCTAGCCTATGGTGTCTATCTATTGACTGTCTAACTAGACACTGTCTGTCTAGCATCCGGATACTGTTCTCCAGTCTTATTGCTCCGTGTTCACCTGTCTTCATATGTGCTATATATAAATAAACGTTTATTTGTGTACCTTCATCTGTTTCCAGACCCAGTACTTGTGTAATGTGCTGCAGACCCCTTCTGATGATAATAATAAGACGCCTGTCTCTTCTTGCTGATAGCTCCCTTTATGGTCTAGTGTGCTGTTTGAGAGCACAGATCCACACAACCGACTTGGTAGCAGAAATTATAGTGTAAAGAATTTATAGAGAACCCGAATGGCGCCAAAGCAACAAGCTGCAACCCCTTTGCACCAGTGGTAATCCCTTGTACCAATATGAGACAATGAACAGGTAAAGTAAGTGCAATAGGGTGCGCTAAATGCGGAAATAGGTGAACAGATCTGATTGACCTTTGTGTGTAATATTAAAAGTTGATACTTCCCTTAATATCACCTATATGCATATACTTCTTGAGTCCGTTCCACATATAAAAGAGAATAAATAGATGCATATAGTGTAGTATATTTCAAATAAGACAAAATTTAATACAATCAATTCTCAGATTTAAACATAAAAAGATGCACATAAAATGCAAAATTTTAATTCCTAAAAACACTTATTTTCACCCAAATGCGGGGTAATAAAGGTGGAGGATTACCAGATGAAAGTGATCAGTGAGCGTATCAGATGTAACCTTAGGGTAACTGGCTCCGGAACCGGGTTCCCTCGTCCACGTCCCAATCGTCTGGTCAGCCTTACACCTGGTGATAATTCAATGGGTACTCCACTCTCCTGCTGCTACGCGTTTCGGGAATGTCCCTTCATCAGGCAGTGAGAGTGAAGTGAAAAGCTTGCCTTTTTGTACCCTCAGCCTGGATTGCTTCCAGGTTAAAGGTCAAAACTTAAAAATTATTAACATATACCAAACAATGTCAAAAAGTTTACCTATATAAAAAATCCATAATTAAAACAATCCATGATTAAAATTGCATAATAAATGACAGGACTATCAATATTTAAAAGCCAGAATACAGAAAATCACGCTATATTAACCGGAAGTGACGTTAACGTGACCTCCGTTTTTTTCTATAGTTAATAGCATCGTGAAATAGACCTCATAAATTAATACAACAAAAATGAGTCCAAGATTGTCCAAACTGTTTACTAATTCTTAATTACAGGAAGTCCTGCGAGCGTATAGGGAAAAGTTACGTTTTTCGATGTTGCTGGAACGCATTTGGAATGCAAAGCGACTTCCAGCGGCATACTTCCGGTCCGGTGGAACGCACTTGAAGCGCATCAGATCTTTGGTGATGTGCTTCCGGTTGCGGCAATCAGGAAAAGTTCCGTTTTACGATGTTACTGGAACACATTTGGAACGCAAAGCGACTTCCGGCGGCATACTTCCGGTCCGGTGGAACGCACTTGAAGCCATCAGATCTTTAGTGATGTACTTCCGGTTGCGGCAATCAGCGTGTAGAAGCGGAATAACTTCTTCTTAGAAGATTACCCTGTTTGTCCTTTATGTCAATTAGAGTCCATTAAGCAGTCCTCAAATTCTGTATATACTAAACAGGGGACAGAAATCGTCCAAATTTCGAAAGTTTTTTTCATGCTGGTATTTCCTGTATTTCGGTTCCATTTTACTTGTGGGCTACCATGCCCATACTGCAAACTTAAATAAAATAACAATTAGACTCTTGTTACATGATAATATGAACTAATTAATGATTAACACTAACCAGCTTATAGGGACTACTTTGAAAGGAAAGGAGGTGAAAAACAATTTAAAAGTTATACCGAAATACAAAAAAATTAGAAGTGAGATCTATAGGAACCACTTTAACTCAAAATCTGAGTTGAGTCCATACGGGGTGAGGCTTTTAACTTTATGGATCCATTTCATCTCACTTTTAGCCAAACGTGTTGCCTCATCTCTATACCTCCAGTTGTTCTTAACATTCTCTATAGCTAAAAAGCGGATGATGTTATTGGTGGAGCAGTTATGGACTTCTCTAAAGTGATTAGATAGAGAATGTGTAATTAGGCCCTTCTTGATGTTACGGAGGTGTTCACTTAGTCTAGTTTTCAGTGCCCTGCTTGTTCGGCCTATGTAGACCAGGTTGCAGCTACATTCAATTAAATAAACCACGTTGGTGGTATGGCATGTCATGAAATGTTGTAATTTATATTTAATATCCTTCACTGTAAATTCTTCATATTTAGAACTTTCCGATTTGATTTCTCGACAAGCCTGGCACGTCCCGCATCTAAAGAAGCCTTTATTCCTTATCGGATGGTAGTCCTGATGTGGCAAGGCGCTTCTAGTAAGTTTGTCTTTAAGATTCGGGGCTTTTCTATAGATGAAGCGTGGTAATTGTGGTAATACTCCTTTTAAAACTGGATCTTTTAAGAGAAGGTGCCAGTGTCTACGCACTATGGATTCCATTTTCTTGTGTTGGCTGTTGTATTGTGTGATAAAAGCAAACTGAGTTTTTGCCTCCTTTTCTTTCCCCATTTTCTTCTTGCTCTCCAGAAGTTCAGCCCGGTTTTTTTGGAGGGTTTCATTTTTGAATTCTTCTAGTTTATTTCTATCGTAACCTTTATTTATGAAACCCATTTTCATGGTGTCTATTTGTTCTTCGCATACTATTTTTTTGCTACAATTCCGTCTGAGTCTCAGGAATTGACTCTTAGGGATGCTGGTGAGCCAATTGAGATGATGTTCGCTAGTTGTTGCAATATAATTATTTGCGTCCGTCGGTTTTCTATAACATTTGGTCTCCAATTTTCCATCTTCGATGTATAGCGAAAGATCTAAGAAGCTTAATTCTGTTTGGCTACAGTTAACGCTTAATTTGATGTTAAGATCATTGGAATTAAGTTCTTCTGAGAAAGTACATAAAGCTTCTTTATTCCCTTTCCAAAAGAAAATGACATCGTCAATATATCGATACCACAAAATGAGCTCTTTTCCAAATGATTGGTTGGTTTTTATGTTTTTTTCTTCCCAGTAGGACATAAATAAATTCGCGAAACTTGGGGCGAATTTGGTCCCCATTGCGGTTCCAATGAGTTGGTTATAGTACGACCCATCGAAGTAAAAATAGTTATTTTTGAGTATGAATCTTATTCCTTCCAGCAGAAATTCTTTCTTATCCTCAGAGTAGTCTGTTTTATCAAGATAGTATCTGACTGCTTCAATACCTTTTTCATGTGGTATGTTTGTGTACAATGCTTCCACATCAGCCGTCGCCATCCACATTCCCTCTGTCCACTCAAATGTGTTAATTTTCTGAAGTATATCGGTCGTATCCTTGAGATGGAAATCTGTCTTTGATGTCAGTGGTTGTAGGTGTGAGTCAATGAATTCCGACAGGTTAGCCGTGAGGCTACCCACGCCTGCCACAATAGGTCTTCCTGGGGGATTTGCTGGATCCTTATGTACCTTAGGAAGTACATAGATGGTTGGTGTGGTTGGATCCAAAACATTCAGGTACTCAAATTCTTTCTCAGTGATTGTTTTCTTATCTAGGTGTGTCTTTAATAATTGGTTAAGGGCAGTTTTCATTCTGTTAGTGGGGTCACTTCTTAGTTTTGAATATGTGCCGCCATCTTCCAATTGGCGGTAGATTTCTTTTATATAGTCCGTCTTATTGAGTATAGCAACTCCCCCTCCTTTATCGCACGGTTTAATCACAATGCTGTCATCTTTCTGAAGTGCTTTCAACGCCATACGTTCCTTTTTTGTCAAATTCCATTTCTTTATTTTGTTTTTATCCAGTTTTTCCATATCTTCAAGGACTGATTTATGGAAGCTATCAACTAAACTTCCCTTCAAATGTTTCGGGTAGAACGTTGATTTTTTCTTAAATTGTTCTTTCCTACTATCCGTCTCTTTAGGGTCCGCCTGATTTTTTGTCAGGAAGAATTTTTTAACTGTAAGTTTTCTAATAAACTTTTCCACATCTATAAATACATCGAAGGGGGAAGGTTTGTTTGTTGGTGCGTATTTAAGCCCTTTAAGTAACAGTTTTTCCTCTATATCAGTGAGGTTCCTATCACTTAAGTTGAAGATTTTTCCTTGTATTAATTGAGTAGTTTCAGTATCCATAGTCATCAATGTTGGATCCATAATTTTAGGTTTCTTTGTGGTTTTTTTCCTCCTTTTAATACCACCACGCTTCCCCCGTTTTCTTTTCTTTAATACTTCTGATGTTGACGCCTCTCTAAAAAACGGACATGATCGTCTTGTCTTCTATAGTTGGTCCTCATCCCAGTCTTCTCACTGTTCCCATAGTTGTTTCTCCAGTGGTTCCATTCATCCTCGTAGTTCTGATTTCTCAGTTTCCAATCTTTATGATGCTGTGGGCTTCTTTGATGCTGATGATTCCTGTTATAATAGAATCTGTTTGTTCTTCTTTCTTTTCTTATTGGCGACACATAGTTGCTTCTCCTAAACTCTCTTCTCGGACTTCTATTTGTGAAGTCTCCATCCCTTTCAGGTGAGATGTCTTCTAAGTAGTCTTTAACTCTATAATTGTTACTTCTTGTTTGATAATTGTTAGGTGATGATCTTCTCTGAATTTTATTTGGAATTCTTGACCTTTCTGTATAATTGGACGATCTCTTTTCTTTCACATAACGGGGGCAGTCTTCTCGGTGTGTAACATTAATTTCTTGGTCAGATAGAAGTGAGACGTCTTCCCGGTCCTCAATAATGGAGCATAAAGATACCATGGAGTTATCTTCTTTCATATGCATAAAGGGATCTTTCCCTTCTTTTTTATAATATTCATGGTCCCGTTTTAATTTCTTCTGTTTTTTAATCATTATTTCCTTCGTGTTAACCACAATTTTTTGTTGTATCTCCTTTTCCTTTTTCTTATATTCTGGTAGTTCCTGAGAGGCTTCAATGCTGGTTTGAATCACTGTAATCTGTTCTTTTATGGTTTTTAATTTATCTTTCCGTTCTTTCATGATTAACTCTATTAGCGTATATGAGCAGATCTCCAACGTCCGCATCCACTCATCTTTAAATTTATCGCTGCTATCATCAAAGGAGGGTAATTTCTTTATCCTTAATCCCTTTGGGATAATTTGATCAGCTATGTACTTTTCCTGATTGCCGCAACCGGAAGCACATCACCAAAGATCTGATGCGCTTCAAGTGCGTTCCAACGGACCGGAAGTATGCCGCCGGAAGTCGCTTTGCATTCCAAATGCGTTCCAGCAACATCGAAAAACGGAACTTTTCCCTATACGCTCGCAGGACTTCCTGTAATTAAGAATTAGTAAACAGTTTGGACAATCTTGGACTCATTTTTGTTGTATTAATTTATGAGGTCTATTTCACGATGCTATTAACTATAGAAAAAACCGGAGGTCACGTTAACGTCACTTCCGGTTAATATAGCGTGATTTTCTGTATTCTGGCTTTTAAATATTGATAGTCCTGTCATTTATTATGCAATTTTAATCATGGATTGTTTTAATTATGGATTTTTTATATAGGTAAACTTTTTGACATTGTTTGGTATATGTTAATAATTTTTAAGTTTTGACCTTTAACCTGGAAGCAATCCAGGCTGAGGGTACAAAAAGGCAAGCTTTTCACTTCACTCTCACTGCCTGATGAAGGGACATTCCCGAAACGCGTAGCAGCAGGAGAGTTGAGTACCCATTGAATTATCACCAGGTGTAAGGCTGACCAGACGATTGGGACGTGGACGAGGGAACCCGGTTCCGGAGCCAGTTACCCTAAGGTTACATCTGATACGCTCACTGATCACTTTCATCTGGTAATCCTCCACCTTTATTACCCCGCATTTGGGTGAAAATAAGTGTTTTTAGGAATTAAAATTTTGCATTTTATGTGCATCTTTTTATGTTTAAATCTGAGAATTGATTGTATTAAATTTTGTCTTATTTGAAATATACTACACTATATGCATCTATTTATTCTCTTTTATATGTGGAACGGACTCAAGAAGTATATGCATATAGGTGATATTAAGGGAAGTATCAACTTTTAATATTACACACAAAGGTCAATCAGATCTGTTCACCTATTTCCGCATTTAGCGCACCCTATTGCACTTACTTTACCTGTTCATGGTAGCAGAAATTGTTACCAATGGGCATGCACAATAACTTTATTTCGTCATTTATACTGTATGTTCCGGCTGCAGCTTTAGTAAAATCCTATTATATACCACTACTTTTGAAGTGACTGCTGGCTGAACGTGGGGTTTTCTGGGAGATTGGTAACCCCCCCACCCCTGTCCGTTTGCCTATGAAAGCGATAATCACATTTCCACTCTGGGCGAGCCCTCTGCCAGCTAACATCAGACTCTAAACCCTATTATTCAATCAATGTATTCATGTAGTTATATCATATGTCATTGGGACTATTAGCAGCAAGAACAGAATAGAAACATTAACAAGCATTTCCCTGTCAAGTTTTTTTTAAGCCAGTCACACCTAGCATTAACGTACCAAAAGCACAGTCTATCATATAAGTCAATAGTGCGGTTTTCAACATTCTGTTGTAAAATTGTAGTATTACATTTAAAATTTTAGACATGACACAACTTCTTTCACTTGGGTTAGGTGGGTTTTCAGTACAGTGTATAAAAAGTGCATGGAAAAATAAGAATTTACTCACCGGTAATTCTATTTCTCGTAGTCCGTAGTGGATGCTGGGAACTCCGTAAGGACCATGGGGAATAGCGGCTCCGCAGGAGTCTGGGCACAACTAAAAGAAAGCTTTTAGACTACCTGGTGTGCACTGGCTCCTGACCCTCCTCCAAGCCTAAGTTAGGATACTGTGCCCGGAAGAGCTGACACAATAAGGAAGGATTTTGAATCCCGGGTAAGACTCATACCAGCCACACCAATCACACCGTATAACTCGTGATACCATATCCAGTTAACAGTATGAAATTTAACTGAGCCTCTCAACAGATGGCTCATAACAATAACCCTTTTGTGAACAACAACTATGTACAAGTATTGCAGACAATCCGCACTTGGGACGGGCGCCCAGCATCCACTACGGACTACGAGAAATAGAATTACCGGTGAGTAAATTCTTATTTTCTCTGACGTCCTAGTGGATGCTGGGAACTCCGTAAGGACCATGGGGATTATACCAAAGCTCCCAAACGGGCGGGAGAGTGCGGATGACTCTGCAGCACTGAATGAGAGAACTCAAGGTCCTTCTCAGCCATGGTATCAAATTTGTAGAATTTTGCACACGTGTTTGCCCCTGACCAAGTAGCAGCTCGGCAAAGTTGTAAAGCCGAGACCCCTCGGGCAGCCGCCCAAGATGAGCCCACCTTTCTTGTAGAATGGGCTTTTACTGATTTAGGATGCGGCAGTCCAGCCGCAGAATGCGCCAGCTGAATTGTGCTACAAATCCAGCGAGCAATAGTCTGCTTAGAAGCAGGAGCACCCAGTTTGTTGGGTGCATACAGGATAAATAGCGAGTCAGTTTTCCTGACTCCAGCTGTCCTGGAAACATACATTTTCAAGGCCCTGACTACGTCCAGTAACTTGGAATCCTCCAAGTCGCTAGTAGCCGCAGGCACTACAATAGGTTGGTTCAAGTGAAAAGCAGATACCACCTTAGGGAGAAACTGGGGACGAGTCCTCAATTCTGCCCTATCCATATGGAAAATCAGATAAGGGCTTTTAAATGACAAATTCGCCAATTCTGATACACGCCTGGCCGAAGCCAAGGTCAATAACATGACCACTTTCCACGTGAGATATTTTAGATCCACGGTCTTTAGTGGCTCAAACCAATGTGATTTTAGGAAATTCAACACCACGTTGAGATCCCAGGGTGCCACTGGAGGCACAAAGGGGGGCTGAATATGCAGCACTCCTTTTACAAATGTCTGAACTTCAGGTAGTGAAGCTAGTTCTTTTTGGAAGAAAATCGACAGAGCCGATATCTGTACCTTAATGAAGCCTAATTTTAGACCCATAGTCACTCCTGCCTGTAGGAAGTGCAGAAATCGACCCAGCTGAAATTCCTCTGTTGGGGCCTTCATAGCCTCACACCAAGCAACATATTTTCGCCATATGCGGTGATAATGTTTTACCGTTACATCTTTCCTGGCTTTAATCAGCGTAGGAATGACATCCTCCGGAATGCCCTTTTCCTTTAGGATCCGGCGTTCAACCGCCATGCCGTCAAACGCAGCAAGTCTTGGAACAGACAGGGCCCCTGCTGCAGCAGGTCCTGTCTGAGCGGCAGAGGCCATGGGTCCTCTGAGATCATCTCTTGAAGTTCCGGGTACCAAGCTCTTCTTGGCCAATCCGGAACCACGAGTATTGTCCTTACTCCTCGTTTTCTTATTATTCTCAGTACCTTTGGTATGAGAGGCAGAGGAGGGAACACATAAACTGACTGGTACACCCACGGTGTCACTAGAGCGTCCACTGCTATCGCCTGAGGGTCCCTTGACCTGGCGCAATATCTCTCCAGTTTTTTGTTTAGGCGGGACGCCATCATGTCCACCTGTGGCCGTTCACAACGATTTACAATCAGTGTGAAGACTTCTGGATGAAGTCCCCACTCTCCAGGGTGGAGGTCGTGCCTGCTGAGGAAGTCTGCTTCCCAGTTGTCCACTCCCGGAATGAACACTGCTGACAGTGCTAGCACGTGATTTTCCGCCCATCGGAGAATCCTTGTGGCTTCTGCCATTGCCGTCCTGCTTCTTGTGCCGCCCTGTCGGTTTACATGGGCGACCGCCGTGATGTTGTCTGACTGGATCAGTACCGGCTGGTGTAGAAGCAGGGGTTTTGCCTGACTTAGGGCATTGTAAATGGCCCTTTGTTCCAGAATATTTATGTGTAAGGAAGTCTCCTGACTCGACCATAGTCCTTGGAAATTTCTTCCCTGTGTGACTGCCCCCCAGCCTTGAAGGCTGGCATCCGTGGTCACCAGGACCCAGTCCTGTATGCCGAATCTGCGGCCCTCTAGGAGATGAGCACTCTGCAGCCACCACAGCAGAGACACCCTGGTTCTTGGAGACAGGGTTATTAGCCGATGCATCTGAAGATGCGATCCGGACCATTGGTCCAACAGGTCCCACTGAAAGATTCTGGCATGGAACCTGCCGAAAGGAATTGCTTCGTAAGAAGCCACCATCTTTCCCAGGACTCGCGTGCAGTGATGCACCGACACCTATTTTGGTTTCAGGAGGTCTCTGACTAGAGATGACAGCTCCTTGGCTTTCTCCTCCGGGAGAAACACTTTTTTCTGGACTGTGTCCAAAATCATTCCCAGGAACAGTAGACGTGTCGTCGGAACCAGCTGTGACTTTGGAATATTCAGAATCCAACCGTGCTGGTGTAGCACCTCCTGAGATAGTGCTACTCCTACCAACAACTGCTCCCTGGATCTCGCCTTTATTAGGAGATCGTCCAAGTACGGGATAATTAAAACTCCCTTTTTTTCGAAGGAGTATCATCATTTCCGCCATTACCTTGGTAAATACCCTCGGTGCCGTGGACAGTCCAAACGGCAGCGTCTGGAATTGGTAATGGCAATTTTGTACCGCAAATCTGAGGTACTCCTGGTGAGGATGATAAATGGGGACATGCAGGTAAGCATCCTTGATGTCCAGGGATACCATGTAATCCCCCTCGTCCAGGCTTGCAATAACCGCCCTGAGCGATTCCATCTTGAACTTGAACTTTTTTATGTATGTGTTCAAGGATTTCAAATTTAAAATAAGAATTTACTCACCGGTAATTCTATTTCTCGTAGTCCGTAGTGGATGCTGGGGACTCCGTCAGGACCATGGGGAATAGCGGCTCCGCAGGAGACAGGGCACAAAATTTAAAAGTTTGACCACTAGGTGGTGTGTACTGGCTCCTCCCCCTATGACCCTCCTCCAAGCCTCAGTTAGGATACTGTGCCCGGACGAGCGTACACAATAAGGAAGGATTTTGAATCCCGGGTAAGACTCATACCAGCCACACCAATCACACCGTACAACTTGTGATCTGAACCCAGTTAACAGTATGATAACGTAGGAGCCTCTGAAAAGATGGCTCACAACAATAAACAACCCGATTTTTTTGTAACAATAACTATGTACAAGTATTGCAGACAATCCGCACTTGGGATGGGCGCCCAGCATCCACTACGGACTACGAGAAATAGAATTACCGGTGAGTAAATTCTTATTTTCTCTGACGTCCTAGTGAATGCTGGGGACTCCGTCAGGACCATGGGGATTATACCAAAGCTCCCAAACGGGCGGGAGAGTGCGGATGACTCTGCAGCACCGAATGAGAGAACTCCAGGTCCTCCTTAGCCAGGGTATCAAATTTGTAGAATTTTACAAACGTGTTCTCCCCTGACCACGTAGCTGCTCGGCAGAGTTGTAATGCCGAGACCCCTCGGGCAGCCGCCCAAGATGAGCCCACCTTCCTTGTGGAGTGGGTATTGACAGATTTAGGCTGTGGCAGGCCTGCCACAGAATGTGCCAGTTGAATTGTGCTACAAATCCAACGAGCAATCGTCTGCTTAGAAGCAGGAGCACCCAGCTTGTTGGGTGCATACAGTATAAACAGCGAGTCAGATTTTCTGACTCCAGCCGTCCTTGAAATATATATTTTCAATGCTCTGACAACGTCCAGCAACTTGGAATCCTCCAAATCGCTAGTAGCCGCAGGCACCACAATAGGCTGGTTCAGGTGAAACGCTGATACCACCTTAGGCAGAAAATGAGGACGCGTCCTCAATTCTGCCCTGTCTGAATGGAAAATCAGATATGGACTTTTATACGATAAAGCCGCCAATTCCGACACTCTCCTGGCTGAAGCCAGGGCCAGTAGCATGGTTACTTTCCATGTAAGATATTTCAAATCTACCGATTTGAGTGGCTCAAACCAATGGGATTTGAGAAAATCCAAAACTACATTGAGATCCCACGGTGCCACTGGGGGCACAACCGGGGGCTGTATGTGTAGTACTCCTTTTACAAAAGTCTGGACTTGAGGCCCATAGATAATCCTGTTTGCAGGAAATGTAGGAATCGACCCAGTTGAAATTCCTCTGTCGGGGCCTTCCTGGCCTCACACCCTGCAACATATTTTCTCCAAATGCGGTGATAATGTTGTGCAGTCACCTCCTTCCTGGCTTTGACCAGGGTAGGGATGACCTCTTCTGGAATGCCTTTTTCCCTTAGGATCCGGCGTTCAACCGCCATGCCGTCAAACGCAGCCGCGGTAAGTCTTGGAATAGACACGGTCTCTGCTGAAGCAGATCCCTTCTTAGAGGTAGAGGCCACGGATCTTCCGTGAGCATCTCCTGAAGTTCCGGGTACCAAGTCCTTCTTGGCCAGTCCGGAGCCACTAGTATCGTTTTTACTCCCCTTTGCCGTATAATTCTCAGTACCTTGGGTATGAGAGGCAGAGGAGGGAACACATACACTGACTGGTACACCCATGGTGTTACCAGAGCGTCCACAGCTATTGCCTGAGGGTCTCTTGACCTGGCGCAATACCTGTCCAGTTTTTTGTTGAGGCGGGACGCCATCATGTCCACCATTGGTCTTTCCCAATGGACTACAATCATGTGGTGAACACTGCTGACAGTGCTATCACATGATTTTCCGCCCAGCGAAGAATCCTTGCAGCTTCTGCCATTGCCCTCCTGCTTCTTGTGCCGCCCTGTCTGTTTACGTGGGCGACTGCCGTGATGTTGTCCGACTGGATCAACACCGGCTGACCCTGAAGCAGAGGTTTTGCCAGGCTTAGAGCATTGTAGATTGCTCTTAGTTCCAGTATATTTATGTGAAGAGACGTTTCCAGGCTTGACCACACGCCCTGGAAGTTTCTTCCTTGTGTGACCGCTCCCCAGCCTCTCAGGCTGGCATCCGTAGTCACTAGGACCCAGTTCTGTATGCCGAATCTGCGGCCCTCTAACAGATGAGCACTCTGCAACCACCATAGCAGAGAGACCCTTGTCCTTGTCGACAATTTTATCCGCTGATGCATCTGCAGATGCGATCCGGACCATTTGTCTAGCAGATCCCACTGTAAAATTCGTGCATGGAATCTGCCGAATGGAATCGCTTCGTAAGAAGCCACCATTTTTCCCAGGACTCTTGTGCATTGATGCACAGACACTGTCCCTGGTTTTAGGAGGTTCCTGACGAGTTCGGATAACTCCCTGGCTTTCTCCTCCGGAAGAAATACCTTTTTCTGAACAGTGTCCAGAATCATCCCTAGGAACAGCAGACGTGTCGTCGGGATCAGTTGGGATTTTGGAAAATTCAGAATCCACCCGTGCTGTTGGAGCACTACTTGAGTTAGTGCTACTCCGACCTCCAGCTGTTCTCTGGATCTTGCCCTTATCAGGAGATCGTCCAAGTAAGGGATAATTAATACGCCTTCTCTTCGAAGAAGGATCATCATTTCGGCCATTACCTTGGTAAAGACCCTGGGTGCCGTGGACAATCCAAACGGCAGCGTCTGAAACTGATAATGACAGTTTTGTACCACGAACCTGAGGTACCCTTGGTGTGAAGGGCAAATTGGGACATGAAGGTAAGCATCCTTGATGTCCAAGGACACCATAAAATCCCCTTCTTCCAGATTCGCTATCACTGCTCTGAGTGACTCCATCTTGAACTTGAATCTTTGTATGTACAGGTTCAGAGATTTCAGATTTAGAATAGGTCTTACCGAGCCGTCCGGCTTCGGTACCACAAATAGCGTGGAGTAATACCCCTTTCCCTGTTGTAGAAGGGGTACCTTGATTATCACCTGCTGAGAATACAGCTTGTGAATGGCTTCCAATACCGTCGCCCTGTCTGAGGGAGACGTTGGCAAAGCCGATTTTAGGAAACGGCGAGGGGGAGACTTCTCGAATTCCAACCTGTAACCCTGAGATACTACCTGCAGGATCCAGGGGTCCACCTGCGAGTGAGCCCACTGTGCGCTGAAATTCTTGAGGCGATCCCCCACCGCCCCTGAGTCCGCTTGTAAGGTCCCAGCGTCATGCTGAGGCCTTTGCAGAAGCCGGGGAGGACTTCTGCTCCTGGGAAGGGGCTGCTTGCTGCAGTCTCTTACCCTTTCCTTTGCCTCGGGGCAAATATGAATGTCCTTTTGCTCGCTTGTTCTTATAGGAACGAAAGGACTGCGGCTGAAAAGACTGCGTCTTTTTCTGCTGGGAGGGGACTTTCCATATGCCGTTTGGAATCCGCATCGCCTGACCACTGTCGTGTCCATAGACTTCTTCTGGCAGATATGGACATCGCACTTACTCTTGATGCAAGAGTGCAGATATCCCTCTGTGCATCTCGCATATAAAGGAATGCATCCTTTAATTGCTCTATAGTCAATAAAATACTGTCCCTATCCAGGGTATCAATATTTTCAGTCAGGGAATCCGACCAAGCCACCCCAGCACTGCACATCCAGGCTGAGGCGATTGCTGGTCGCAGTATAACACCAGTATGTGTGTATATACTTTTTAGAGTATTTTCCAGCCTCCTATCAGCTGGATCCTTGAGGGCGGCCGTATCAGGAGACGGTAACGCCACTTGTTTGGATAAACGTGTGAGCGCCTTGTCCACCCTAGGGGGTGTTTCCCAGCGCGCCCTAACCTCTGGCGGGAAAGGGTATAACGCCAATAACTTCTTTGAAATTAGCAGTTTTTTATCAGGGGTAACCCACGCTTCATCACACACGTCATTCAATTCCTCTGATTCAGGAAAAACTACAGGTAGTTTTTTCAGACCCCACATAATACCCCTTTTTGTGGTACTTGCAGTATCAGAGATATGCAAAGCCTCCTTCATTGCCGTGATCATATAACGTGTGGCCCTACTGGAAAATACGTTCGTTTCTTCACCGTCGACACTAGATTCGGTGTCCGTGTCTGGGTCTGTGTCGACCGACTGAGGCAAAGGGCGTTTTACAGCCCCTGACGGTGTTTGAGACGCCTGTACAGGTACTAACTGGTTTGCCGGTCGTCTCATGTCGTCAACCGACTTTTGCAGCGTGCTGACATTATCACGTAATTCCATAAACAAAGCCATCCATTCCGGTGTCGACTCCCTAGGGGGTGACATCACCATTACCGGCAATTGCTCCGCCTCCACACCAACATCGTCCTCATACATGTCGACACACACGTACCGACACACAGGGAATGCTCTGATAGAAGACAGGACCCCACTAGCCCTTTGGGGAGACAGAGGGAGAGTTTGCCAGCACACACCAAAGCGCTATAATTATATAGGAACAACCTTATATAAGTGTTGTTTCCTTATAGCTGCTTAAATATATATAATATCGCCAAAAAATGCCCCCCCTCTCTGTTTTTTACCCTGTTTCTGTAGTGCAGTGCAGGGGAGAGCCTGGGAGCCTTCCTAGCAGCGGAGCTGTGTAGGAAAATGGCGCTGTGTGCTGAGGAGATAGGCCCCGCCCCCTATTCCGGCGGGCTCTTCTCCCGGATTTTCTGAGACCTGGCAGGGGTGAAATACATCCATATAGCCTCATGGACTATATGTGATGTATTCTTTTTAGCCAGAAAGGTATTAACATTGCTGCCCAGGGCGCCCCCCCCAGCGCCCTGCACCCTCAGTGACCGCCGGTGTGAAGTGTGCCTGAGCGCAATGGCGCACAGCTGCAGTGCTGTGCGCTACCTCATGAAGACTGAAAAGCCTTCAGCCGCCGGTTTCTGGACCTCTTCTTCAGGGCCGGTGCAAGGTCTCCCTGCACCCTAGGCAAAGCTTCAGCATGGCACCCCCTAAGCTTCAAACCCCACCACCACCACCACCACCTCCCGGAGGGGAGAGGCAGGTGGCCACTAGGTGAGCTGGGGTGAATTGTATCATTGTACATATACAGAGAAAAGGGACAACACAAGGAATTTTTAAGTGAAAAAGTATATGGTAAACAAGTACAAAACTTTAACAAGTTTGTTCACAATGGGGGTAATTCCAAGTTGATCGCAGCAGGAAATTTTTTAGCAGTTGGGCAAAACCATGTGCACTGCAGGGGGGGCAGATATAACATTTGCAGAGAGAGTTAGATTTGGGTGGGTTATTTTGTTTCTGTGCAGGGTAAATACTGGCTGCTTTATTTTTACACTGCAATTTAGATTGCAGATTGAACTCACCACACCCAATCTAACTCTCTCTGCAAATGTTATATCTGTCCCCCCTGCAGTGCACATGGTTTTGCCCAACTGCTAAAAAATTTCCTGCTGCGATCAACTTGGAATTACCCCCAATATACTTTCACTTTAAAAGTCCTTGAGTGCCATCTATTCTTTATATACTGTATATGGTCTGGTGGGGATATTTTATTGGGGTTGGGTATGGGATGCTGCCGGTCAGAATACCAACAGCGGCGTCCCAACCACCATAATACCGGCATTTTGAATGAAATTAATTAACCTTACTCCTTACCTTCCCTCCCCCAGCCTACCCCTAACCCTACACGGCATACTAACATTCAGGATTCAGGTGTGGGCATTCTGACAGGTGTCGGGATTCCGGCACTGGTATTCTGAATGCCAACATCCCATGCACCGGGATGCCAACTACATCCCTTTAATTGTATGTGTATACATACATATATATGCACAGACATATTTGTATGCTCCTTATTGTGTTCCATCCACCCATCTGTAAGTTCATTACTAGCCCGCATCCTTCAGTTCTTTGCTAGATTAATTCAGTGGTGCCCTCCAGTGGCTGGCGCCCCTAGGCAGCCGCCTAAAGCTGCCTAATGGTAGAGCCGGCCCTGCTCTTCTTACTTCGGCATCTGCAAGGGGGTCGGCGGCGCGGCTCCGGTGACCCATCCAGGCTGTACCTGTGATCGTCCCTCTGGAGCTAGTGTCCAGTAGCCTAAGAAGCAAATCCATCCTGCACGCAGGTGAGTTCACTTCTTCTCCCCTAGGTCCCTCGTTGCAGTGAGCCTGTTGCCAGCAGGACTCACTGAAAATAATAAAACTATCAAACTTTTACTCTAAGCAGCTCTTTATGAGAGCCACCTAGATTGCACCCTGCTCGGACGGGCACAAAAACCTAACTGAGGCTTGGAGGAGGGTCATAGGGGGAGGAGCCAGTACACACCACCTAGTGGTCAAACTTTTAAATTTTGTGCCCTGTCTCCTGCGGAGCCGCTATTCCCCATGGTCCTGACGGAGTCCCCAGCATCCACTAGGACGTCAGAGAAAATGGGTCTCACCGAACCGTCCGGTTTCGGTACCACAAACAGTGTGGAATAGTAACCCCGTCCTTGTTGAAGTAGGGGCACCTTGACTATCACCTGCTGGGAATACAGCTTGTGAATTGCCTCTAGCACAGCCTCCCTGCCTGAGGGAGTTGTTGGCAAGGCAGATTTGAGGAAACGGCGGGGGGGAGACGCCTCGAATTCCAGTCTGTAACCCTGAGATACTACTTGCAAGATCCAGGGATCCACCTGTGAGCGAGCCCACTGATCGCTGAAATTTTTGCGGCGGCCCCCCACCGTACCTGGCTCCGCCTGTGGAGCCCCACCGTCATGCGGCGGACTTGGAAGAAGCGGGGGAGGACTTTTGCTCCTGGGAACCTGCTGTTTGTTGCAGCCTTTTTCCCCTACCTCTGCCTCTGGACAGAAAGGACCCGCCTTTTCCTCGCCTGTTTCTCTGGGTCCGAAAGGACTGTACTTGATAAAACGGCGCTTTTTTAGGCTGTGAGGGAACCTGTGGTAAAAATGCTGACTTCCCAGCTGTCGCAGTGGAAACTAGGTTCGAGAGACCATCCCCGAATAACTCCTCACCCTTATAAGGCAAAACTTCCATGTGCCTTTTGGAATCTGCATCCCCTGTCCACTGCCGAGTCCATAAGCCTCTCCTAGCAGAAATGGACAATGCACTTATTTTAGATGCCAGCCGGCAGATCTCCCTCTGTGCATCTCTCATGTATACGACTGAGTCTTTTATATGCTCTATGGTTAGGAGAATAGTGTCCCTGTCTAGGGTGTCAATATTTTCTGACAGGGAATCTGACCATGCAGCGGCAGCACTGCACATCCATGCTGACGCAATAGCTGGTCTAAGTATAATGCCTGAGTGTGTATATACAGACTTCAGGATTGCCTCCTGCTTTCTATCTGCAGGCTCCTTTAGGGCGGCCGTATCCGGAGACGGAAGTGCCACCTTTTTAGACAAACGTGTGAGTGCTTTATCCACCCTAGGAGGTGTTTCCCAACGTGCCCTATCCTCTGGCAGGAAAGGGAACGCCATTAGTAATTTTTTAGGGATTACCAATCTTTTATCGGGGAAAGCCCACGCTTCTTCACACACTTCATTTAATTCTTTAGATGGGGGAAAAACTACGGGTAGTTTTTTCTCCCCAAACATAATACCCTTTTAGTGGTACCTGGGTTTATATCCGAAATGTGTAATACCTCCTTCATTGCCTCCATCATGCAACGAATGGCCCTAGTGGACATTAGATTTGACTCATCGTCGTCGACACTGGTATCAGTATCCGTGTCGACATCTGCGTCTGCCATCTGAGGTAGCGGGCGTTTTAGAGCCCCTGATGGCCTTTGAGACACCTGGGCAGGCACGAGCTGAGAAGCCGGCTGTCCCGCATTTGGCATGTCATCAAATTTTTTGTGTAAGGAGTCGACACTTGCACGTAATTCCTTCCATAAAACCATCCACTCAGGTGTCTGCCCCGCAGGGGGTCACATCACTTCTATAGGCATCTGCTCCGCCTCCACATAATTTTCCTCATCAAACATGTCGACACAGCCGTACCGACACACCGCACACACACCGGGAATGCTCTAACAGAGGACAGGACCCCACAGAAGCTCTTTGGGGAGACAGCGAGAGAGTATGCCAGCACACACCAGAGCGCTATATAATGCAGGGACTAACTGAATTATGTCCCCTATAGCTAATATTTACTGCGCCTAAATTTAGTGCCCCCCCTCTCTTTTTTACCCCTTTCTGTAGTGTAGACTGCAGGGGAGAGCCAGGGAGCTTCCTTCCAGCGGAACTGTGAGGGAGAAATGGCGCCAGTGTGTTGAGGGAGATAGCTCCGCCCCTTTTTCGCGGACTTTTTTCCCGCTTTTTTAAGGATTCTGGCAGGGGTAATTATCACATATATAGCCTCTGGGGCTATATATTGTGATTGTTTTGCCAGCCAAGGTGTTTTTATTGCTGCTCAGGGCGCCCCCCCCCAGCGCCCTGCACCCTCAGTGACCGGAGTGTGAAGTGTGTATGAGGAGCAATGGCGCACAGCTGCAGTGCTGTGCGCTACCTTGGTGAAGACAGAAGTCTTCATGCCGCCGATTTTCCGGACTTCTTCTTGCTTCTGGCTCTGTAAGGGGGACGGCGGCGCAGCTCCGGGACCGAACACCAAGGCCAGTTCCATGCGGTCGATCCCTCTGGAGCTAATGGTGTCCAGTAGCCTAAGAAGCCCAAGCTAGCTGCAAGCAGGTAGGTTCGCTTCTTCTCCCCTTAGTCCCTCGTTGCAGTGAGCCTGTTGCCAGCAGGTCTCACTGTAAAATAAAAAACCTAAATTATACTTTCTTTCTAAGAGCTCAGGAGAGCCCCTAGTGTGCATCCAGCTCGGCCGGGCACAAAAATCTAACTGAGGCTTGGAGGAGGGTCATAGTGGGAGGAGCCAGTGCACACCAGGTAGTCTAAAAGCTTTCTTTTAGTTGTGCCCAGACTCCTGCGGAGCCGCTATTCCCCATGGTCCTTACGGAGTTCCCAGCATCCACTAGGACGTCAGAGAAACGAAGTAAAACACATCACTAAAGCACAGGTTAGCGGGCTTGTTAACAGGGGGTGCTAGGGGCAGGTTCCAGGCTGCCCCAGAGGTGCTCACAGATAAATCTAACCTCTGCCTACGTCACTGCAATGATCAGCATAGCGCAGGCATATACAGAGTAATTCCAAGGAGACGCATCGTGCTTGACATCATGATGTCATACAGTACCGCACTCCTGAAAGGCAGAGCAGAGGAATTGCGGCGGGGAGAAGAGAATAAAAGAAGTTAATTCAAGTGTATGGGGCCTGGAGGGGATCAGTATGAGATCCCGGCACACAGGATCCCGGCGCTCTAAATACCAATTTTGAAGAAGCCGATGGGTGAGTAAGGGGTGTTCTCCATTCTCCCCAACCCCCTAACCCTCTCTACCTGCAGCCTAGCCCTAGCCTCCCCCCTTGGTGCCTAACCCTAACCAACCCCCAGAGGTGCCTAAACTTAACTAACCCCTGGAGGTCCCTAAACCTAACCCTGTGTCCTCGCTCCATAAACCTAACCTTCCCACCCTTCCCCGCAGCCTAACCCTCCGAGGGGGGTGCTTAACCCTAACACCCCCCCATGCTGCCTAATCCCAAACCCCCGGGACGCAGCCTAACCCTAACCAGCCCCCCCACACACTTCCCACGGCTTACCTGTGGTGCGCCGCGGTGTGTCCTCATTTGGGATCACAGCTGTCAGTATTCCTGCGTCAGGATGGTGTGCCCATGTCGGCATTCAGAATAGGGTCGGTATTCCGGCGTCAGTGTTCTGACTGCTGGGATACTGACACCCGGAATCCTGACTGCTTCCCATCTGGAGTTGGAAGGATGCTGGGCTAAAGTTGGAGAAACAGAAGGGAGCTGGAGAGACACAGTGTGGCTGGAGCTGGAGAAACACTGAGACTGGGGCTTGAGAGACAATGTTGGGCTGCTGCTGGAGAAACATGGGGAAATGAGGCTGGAGAGACAAAATTGGGGATGAGGCTGTAGAGAATTGGGGGAAATGGCTGGAGATTATCCAGAGCTGGCAGGATTAGAAGTAAAAGGCTCGGGG